>NW_024040596.1:389015-409795 GCF_014851395.1 Micropterus salmoides | reverse complement strand
CTCCCTCTCCCTCTCCCTATCTCTCCTCTCCCTCTCTCTCCCTCTCTCTCTCTCTCTCCCTCTCTCTCTCTCTCTCTCTCTCGCCCACCCTGAGTCATGGTTCTGCTCGAGGTTTCTGCCTCTTAAAGGAAGTTTTTCCTTGCCTCTGTCGCCTAGTGCTGCTCTTGGTGGGAACTGTTTGACGTCTGTAAATATCATCACAGAGTTCGGTCTAGACCTGCTCTTTATGAAAAGCGCTGTGAGATAACTGTTGTTGTGATTTGGCGCTATATAAATAAAATTGAATTGAAAATTTAAAACTCCTTCTCAGATAGGATTTACTGGTGGACAGAGTGAGGAGGTGACTTTGAAATAGCTCTGAACATTATCTGTGTTATCTTAAAACAAAACAAATTATTTCATGAATTGAAAGTAGTTAACAGGTTTCTCCCCAGAGTTGCACACAGGAAGGTTTATAAAGAAGAAAGAGAGAATAATGAATAATATACAAAGCTTATAATGTAATTTATCTCCAGATTTAAACAGGACTGTCTTTGACAGTTTTTCTTTAATATTGTCAATATGTTTTTTCCAATTTAGTTTATAATCAATCACAACCTGTAAAGACTGTAATATCACATATTTTTAATTTAACATACACCCAGATAATCATTTATGAAGCTAACCTTAGTTTGATTAGAGAGCAGAGGGTCGTTGTCTTTTAGTAATTATTAACAGCAGGAAGAATTATTAATTATTTCTTTCTTACATTTCTAAACCTGATGAACCGGCCTGATGATACATGTCGTTCAGGAAGTGACGTCCTATAAAAATAAAAGCCTGTGTGTGTGTGTGTGTGTGTGAACAGGAAGTGTGTGTGTGTTGAGTGTTTCCTGCTGTGATCTCACGCTGATCTGAGGTCAGATGAATAAAACAGTCTGCCAACATTATGACACAATGCATTATGGGAACCAGCGGGAGGCAGCTTTCTCTCTCAGACTCCACTGATTGTTTATTCATCTTTGATTTATTACAGTTATTCATTCATTCATTCATTCATTCCCCACATTTGGAAGCAGGTTCAGAACTTGTGCTGTTTTAACATCTGACAGGAGTCTGATAGAAACTTCAGGTACACAAACAGGATTTTAATCCTCCTCGCCCTACATCATCTTCATATAACAACATATTTATTCCAGCATCTTTTGCACCAGTTCACTACAGTATCTCTCTCCAAATGTTGTTGTTTGTGTCTGTAGTTTTTGACCTTGTGTTTGTTAATGCTTCATTTGTGTTTGAGCACTGAGAGTAATTTAAAACTGGATCTATACACATACCGGCCGATTAAAGGTGATTCTGATTCCGATGTGTCCGGATATGGATCCAGGATCCAGGTTCTTCTTCTCAGAGTCTGGATGTGGATCCTGGTTCTGATCTTTATACCACTGGTTATTGTTCTGGTTGTTTTGTCTGTTCTGGGACATTCAGTGATTCTCAGAGGTCAGTTTATCTGCTGATAGAGGATGTGTGATGTCATGGCGCCCTCTGGTGGAGGTATGACATCACTGTGTCACCATATAAACATCATCATCATCATCATCGACTCTTTAAGTCCTGTTCCGACTTCTTCTCACATATTACAGTTTTTCACAGTTGCTAAGACATTTCTTGAAACCTTTAAACACAAAACCCAGTCTTTAAACTACTTTCACAAAATCTTCTGGCAAAATCGAACAATCACCTCAAAATCATGTGATCTATGTTCAAAATCAAACAAAGCCTTCAGAACATAAACAGCCATGTGTAAAACACTACAGAGCCTTCTTTACTCACTACAGCAAAACAAGTGAGAACACCAGGGCAGGTTTCAGGAAACACATTTTCCAATTTTAAGAAGTATAGTAATCACAACTTAGTGCAGTATATATATAGAATACAGTAAGTACTGCAAGTAATACAGTATTGAATATCTGCATATTCAGCACTTGCATAAAAATACAGTACTATAAGCCCAAAGAAATCTCAAACTAGATGAAATTAACATTCCACTCAAAAATCTAAATTAAAGTCAATGAGAGATTCATTCTGCCTCAGCATCACGTCTGTGTGCTGGGGCCGGCCAGAGGACTTCATCCGCATCACATGCAGCCGTGTCCCTTAACAAAGCAAAGGAGGAAAACCCTCAGGTGTGCTGGACGCAGCCTGACTGTAACAACACTCCACACCTGTCTCACCACAGGCCTGTAGGAGATTTTCCCTAGTAAAGAATTTTGGTCACAGACCTTCCACCAGCAGGCAGAGAAAAAGTCCCTTTATTGGACTGAGGGTTGAAGGTATTCATTTCAGAATCACTGGTTGCTGGTTGATTTGAACCTCTTGCTCCGCAGGACACCACAGTGAAAGCTGACGATGTACTGCCGGCTGATGATCCTGCTGCTCACACTCAAACACAAAATCCCAAAAATGGGACCAACCGGAAATGTGAGACAATGTTCAGTGTTATGTGGCCCCAAGGCTAAAGGGGGACATTGTCACTGTGCTGGCCAGGGACTTGACCCCATATTGGTTTGATCACATCATCAGAAAGACGTGTGCAGAATTATGAGTTGTCTTTCATTCCTTTTTCAGTAAAATAAAAAGCAAAGAAAAACAGACTTGCTGTTCACCTCTCGGATGGCATGTGGTAGCGGAAAAGCCAACACCGTTAAGGCCTCTGGAGTCACAAGAGGACAAAGGGATGAGCTGGGACTAGCGAGGTCAAGGGACAACGTGGCACTAGTCCTGTTTGACAAGAGGGACTTTTCAGTGGACCAAAAGTTCAGAGAGCATGAACAGAGCTTGCTCTTCAGAGGCCTAATCATTAATCATCCCTGATGATTAATTGAACTGAACCCTAAGTGGAAGTTTGAGTTGTGTTTATTGATTTGTGGTACGCTTTTGTTAATACACGTTGCCTCTGTTGCATTTCATAATTGAGTTGTGGTTTTCATTATTGTTCACTGGTTGCACTCAACGTGAGGGTCCGTAACATTGTATATGAACCTTTTGTGACATTTGGTGAGTAAAACATATAATTCAGCATAAAACACAAAATATCTGACGTGTCAGGAGAGAAACCTGACTGGCACCCCAAAAGAAGACAAGTCAAAATGGCACCACAGATGGGTCCAATACTAACAAACTAAAAAACATTGAATGACAACAAATAAAATAAAACAGTGAAACTAATAAGCACAAACCACAAGTTGCGACGTCGAAGCAAACTTTATTTTTGGTGCAAACAAAACCAACAAAGACAAAATGACTTCTTCAGACCGTTGTGGCATGAAGTGGTGGAGCCATCAGCATCGGTCAATGTTGCACCTATTTCAATGTTAACCCCACCACTTACTCTCTGTTGGATACCTTCACAAAATGCTGTGGGCTCTGACCACAGTCTGGAAAAATCTCTCCCTGTTAATACAATTTCTGCTTCAGAGGAATCATATTCTGGAGCTGAGATTCAGCAGCAGCTGAAAAATATTGTTGAAGAGCAACAGCACCACCTACGGGAGATAAGAGGAAATCAGCAATCACATGGACCAAACAACAAAATCAATAACAGTCACATTTAAGGATCAACAAAACAAAATGGTCAGACACCTGGATAAACTGCTTGAATATCTATGCACGCAAGTTCATCAGTTAAAACATTATCACACTGACTTGTTGAAGGATCTTTTTTCAGTGCTTACCAACATGTCAGATGCTGTCACTCAGCTGCAGGAGGAGCTTTCACAATGCAAAACAACCATCCATTCTCTAACAGAGGAATTAAGCACAGCAAAAGTTACCACATTTAGCCATGTACAGGTACAAACCCCCACTGAAGGGGAAAAACCAACGATGAAAACAACTTGTCCACGGTTGCAGAATTACAGGTGGAAATTTCAGTTCACCAGGTGGATCATCCATACATGGAGTAACAAAAAACAGAGTTCTTCTGGAGGACTACATGATACGCCAGATCTGCTTCAGTACCTTGAAAGGTACTTTCAATTGTTGAAACCCAATTGTTGTGTCAGCTTCGTAACAACATACTGTAGATGTTTGCACAGCAACATTAGGATGTACTGGAGTTTTGACACGCAAAATCTTCCTCACACATGAAGTTCCCATAAAACAGAAGCCATACCGGGTCTCCCCAAACAAACTCCAAGTCATTAAAGAGCACATCGAGGAAATGTTGGAGAAAAACATAACTGAACCATCCACCTCACCCTATGCTGCTCCCTTTGTCCTCATCCCAAAGAAAAACGATCCCAAGCCCAGATTCTGTGTAGACTACAGAAAACTCAATACTGCCACCCACACTGACGCCCACCATCCAAGAAATACTTGAATCATTAGCCGGAACTGTTGTGTTCACCACCCTTGACCTCAACAGTGGATACTGGCAGGTACAGATGGACCCAGTCTGCCCATCTTGACGGTTACCTCTGAAGCCGACCTGTTGATTCTGCCTCATCATCGCCCGCTGGAAACACCTTTGAGAAAACAGCCACAAGATCCAAGAAGAACAAAACTACAGGGGAGGAGGAAAAGAAGGTCAAACGCAACAACATTGTGATTCCATACGTGTCTGGAGTATCAGAGAAACTCAGGAGGATTTTCAACAAACACAACATCCCTGTGTTTTTTAAACCCAAGAACACACTAAGACAGATGCTGGTCCACCCCAAAGACCGCACACCCAAACACAAGAAAAGCAATCTAGTGTATGCGGTCCAATGCAGTGAGGAATGCACAGACCTGTATATTGGGGAGACTAAACAACCACGACACAAACGCATGGCTCAACACAGAAGGGCCAACTCCTCAGGTCAAGACTCTGCAGTCTACTTACATCTGAAGGACAGAGGACACTCGTTTGAGGACCACCAGGTGCACATTTTAGACAGAGAAGATGGATGGTTTGAAAGAGGTGTCAAGGAAGCATCTACACCAGGGTGGAGAAGCCGTCATTGAACAGGGGAGGGGGTCTACGCCACCACTTATTCCCCACTTACAATGCTGTCCTTTCATCACTTCCCAGGAAACTCAACAAACGTAACCTATTGGCCTCAGGTGAAGATACCAACGATGGTCGTTCAGTCTCGGCCACAGGTAGTCTTAACGACCGTAACGACTGTCGTCACAGCAACAAGGAACACTAACGAACCAGCGGTATCGATGACCCGGGATAACGACCCCACTGAGGTTAAATAGCTGAGTTTGCTTGCCAGTCAGTCAGAACTGAAGAAGTCCTTTGGATGAGGGACGAAACGTCTTCCAGTATCTTCAACCAAGTCCAGTTGCCCTTGATTTTAACCTTCGTTGGAGAACTATGACCTGGATGACTGAGAACCTTCATAGACATCAAGCTAACAAGACATTTCTGCCGAATGACTTCTTCACTTCAAGGGAGTTGGATTTTATGTTTCTGACAGAAACCTGGCTTCATGCTGGTGAGTTCACTCCATTCTCTGAACTTCTTCCTCCCTGCTGTGACTTTCTCAGCTCCCCTCGGACCACCGGCAAAGGTGGAGGGCTGGTGTCTGTGTTCAAATCGGTCTTTCGTTGTCGGGAAATTCTGGTTGACAGCTGCTCCAGCTTTGAACTGCAACTATTTGAGGCAAGCTTTCCCGCAACTGTGTTATGTGCGGTGGTGTATCGACCTCCAAAGTTTAACAAGGACTTTGTGTACACTACTTACCATTACTACATTTACCAGTGACCCCTCTGTCCCCCCTGTCAGCCCAGCTGTCTTCCTGCAGTTTGAGCCAGTTACATTCCCCCTTCTTTCTGACATAGTCAAGCAACTACGTCCTGCAAACTGCCCACTTGACAGTATTCCTGCACGCTTTTTGAAAGATGTTTTTAGCACTGTTGGATCAAGCATTGTCGCCTTGGTTAATACATCTCTCAGCTCAGGGTGTGTTCCAGCTGCTTTCAAACATGCAGTTGTGCAACCGCGTTTAAAAAAGAACAATCTGGATACTTCAAACCTCTCTAATTTTAGACCTATCTCTAAGCTCCCCTTTTTGTCAAAAATCGTAGAGAGAGTGGTTTTTAATCAACTTCAATCATTTTTAGATGATTTTAGTGTTTATGAAAAATTCCAGTCTGGATTTAAGCCTCGTCACAGTACTGAAACTGCCCTTTTAAGAGTTTTTAATGATCTCCTTTTAGCTGTTGACTCTGGAAACTCTGCTGTTTTGGTGCTTTTAGATTTGATTGATGCCTTTGATATGGTTAACCACTCCATTCTCTTATCCCGACTCGAACAGTGTGTCGGCATTAGGGGCACAGCCCTCAAATGGTTTCAGTCATATCTGGCAGATAGAAGTTTCTCTGTTCACCTCGATGAATTTTCTTCATCTGCTGCCCCTCTTTCTTGTGGGGTCCCCCAAGGGTCCATATTGGGCCCCATGCTTTTTTCACTGTACATGCTGCCATTGGGGTCCATTTTCAAAAAACGCAACATCTCCTTTCATTGCTTTGCAGACGACATACAAATCTATTTACCTGTAAAATCTAATGAAAAAGCTGCAACTCAGTCCTTGCTCAACTGCCTGAGAGATCTTAAAATATGGTTGAATCAGAACTTTCTCTGTCTGAATGAAAGTAAGACTGAGGTTGTTGTGTTCAGTCGACCTGGGGATTTAAGTGCTTGTGTAGATGTTCTTGGTACTTTAGGAACATATAGTCGTCCATTTACCAAGAATCTAGGTGTGATCTTTGACAGTGCTTTTAAGTTTGAAAAACAGATTAGTTCTTTCAGCTGAGACTGTTGGCCAAAGTCAAGCCCTACCTACCACGCAAAGACTTTGAAAGAGTAATACATGCATTTATAACGTCTCATCTCGACTACTGTAACTCCTTGTATGTTGGAGCGGATCAGTCGTCGCTCCATCGGTTACAGTTAGTCCAGAATGCAGCAGTCTGACTTCTACCAGGAACTAAAAAGCGTGAGCACATTACCCCTGTTTTAGCTTCGCTCCACTGGCTTCCTGTCTGCTTTAGGATTGATTTTAAGATTTTATTGCTTGTTTTTAAAATTTTAAATGGGTTGGCACCTTCTTATTTATCAGAACTTTTACATGTACACACTCCTGTCAAAGCACTGACATCATCCAATCAGATGCTCCTTGATGTCCCCAGATCCAGGTTAAAAACTAAAGGTGACCGAGCCTTCTCAGTAGCTGCTCCTAATTTTTGGAATACTTTACCTGTTCAAATAAGAAATGCCCAAACTCCTGACACTTTCAAATCCTTGCTAAAGACCTATCTTTATTCATTGGCCTTCAAACAGAGTTGAGTAGTGACATTTACTTTATTTTTTACTTTTTCTACTGTTGTTGTAATGTATATTTGTTGTCTATTGTGGAAAGCACTTTGGTCAACTAGTGTTGTTTTTAAATGTGCTATATAAATAAACTTGAACTTGACCCAGCTAGCAAGGAGAAAACTGCTTTCATCTGTCCACTTGGCCTGTTCCAGTTCACAGTAATGCCTTTTGGTCTTATGAATGCACCAGCTACATTTCAGTGCTTAATGGAGAGAGTACTTGGAGAGCTCAGAGGGAAAACTTGCTTCGTTTATCTTGACGACATCATCATTTACTCACAATCAGTTGAACAGCACTGGTACGACATTCAGTCAGTTCTCGACAAACTTTGTGATGCACACTTGTGACATCCCCATCTCTTTCAGCTGCTGGGATGCCTGTCTCTTTGTGTTCTATGTTGCAGATGCTAGTAGGTGTGGTTAAGATCAGCAGTTACTGGAGCCACCTGGGCCCGGTGTTCTCCAGTATAACAGCGCGTCTCATGTTCTGCACTGTGGGCTAGAGAGGAGGGAAACCCTGTTCCCTATGCTCCACGCGCCTCGATATTTTTGTTTCTTTCACGCTCCACTCACTATTCCTTCATGCATACCTGCTGACATGACTGACCTACTGATTATCACACTTCATATGATTATTTGAACATTAAGTTGTTTCTGTTTGTGTAAAAATAAAAGTAATGGTACCTTTGCTGCAGTTCTGTGTCACCGTACTGTTCTTTTTTGTCACTGTTTTGAGCCAGCTGTGACAAAACTTTACTGTGAATAAGAAGAAAAGCCAATTATTCCGCACGTCTCTGAAGTTTCTAAGCCATATTGTGTCTGCTGCTGGAGTAGAAGTCGACACGGAGAAAACAAAAGCTGTCATAGACTTTCCTGTACCCCAGAACCTAAAACGGGTTGGTACCACAGATTTGTGCCCCCTTTGTGTTACTGAACCCCTGAATGCCCTCAAAAGACAAGGAGCTAAGTTCAGCCGGACCCTCTCATGCCAATAAGCTTTTGAAAGCCTCAAATATCATCTGGTTTCACCCCCCATCCTCGGACATCCTGATTTCCACTTACCGTTCATAGTCTACGCGGACACACGCTGTGACAGTTTGACTTACGGGTTTCTTTTGGGGTGCCAGTCAGGTTTCTCTCCTGACACGTAAGATTTTTAGGATTTTACACAGAAAAATATATTTTACCCATCAAGTGACACAAAGGGTACATATACGATGTTATGGGCCCTCACGTTGAGTGAAACCAATGAACAATAATGAAAACCACAACTCAATTATAAAATGCAACGAAGGCAATGTATATTAACAAAAGCGTACCACAAATCAATAAACACAACTCAAACTTCCCCTCAGGGTTCAGTTCATTTCAATTCAACAAGCAGTTCAGTTCAAAAACGGTTCAGGTTAAGTCTTCAGAGCAAGAAAAAACGCCCATCAAATAAAGATTGCTCTGCTCCTCAAAACAAATGTTAATCCAACATGAGAAAAAAACTTGACTGTTAGTGGATTGTGGACCGGTTTGATGGCGATGGTTTTGTTAAACTGGATGGCTGGTTGTTTAGAGGTTTTTGCTGAATTGCGGCTGAAGAAGGTGCTGACGTACGGGATTGTTGTTGTAGGTGAACGCGGAAGGGATTAACGGCCTCACTATAACTTGTTCAACAATACTAACGTGTCGCTCCGACGCTCTCTTGCTTCCCTCAGCTCTCCTCTTTGGTCAACTGCCCCTCGCTCCCAGACACACACCAAACATTTTAGCACTTCCTGAACTGGGCGGACTCTGGCGCTGACGAATAAGAAACCTCCCACAAAGAGCATGCATGGCTACATGAATGGGCGACGCCCATAAGCGGTGCAACTAAAAGGTGCAGGCCGTCACAACGCGACATTGGATTAGGAGCCGTCCTAGCCCACAGACTGGCCTTGGTACCTGACAATTCCTTGCCTTTTCCAGTGGAACGCTGAATCAGGCTGAAATGAACTACTCCACCACTGAGCAGGAATGTCTTGCTGTCGTTTGGGCACTTGAAAAATGGAGATAATACTTGAAGGTCATCAATTTACAGTGGTAACTGATCATTCATCTCTGGTCTGGGTTTTCAAAACCCAAAAACCCAACACAAGACTCGTCAGATGGGCACTCCGTCTACAGGAATTCACTTTCATCGTCGAATACCGGAAAGGAAAGTGTAACACTGTACCAGATGCCTTGTCACAAGCACCAGTGGATGACAAACAACCCCGAACGACGATCTGTGCTGTTGTGTTACGCTCAAGGAAAGAGATCACCAAAGACCTTCAAATCCCTGACGACGAAATTTGGAAATCTCAGCGGGAGGATTCAGACATCCAGCAGCTCTATAATCAATCATGGAAACAGGAGTAGTCACAGAAACACCAACAAACAAGTTCACTATTCTTGAAGACAAGGTCTACAGAGTAGTAGAGCTCCCCCACAAAACCCTGTATCAAATATGCGTCCCGACATCATTACGCCATCTACTACTGCATCTTTATCATACCTACCCCCTTGATGGTCATCTTGGAAGATTCAAGACATACAAGCGGCTTCAATCCCTTGTATACTGGCCCAAGATGAGCCTGGATGTGAAAACTAATGTACAACACTCACAAGTTTGCCAAGTCCTCAAACTAGAGTCACACAAACCACCTGGTAAGTTACAGCAAACTGTTGTGAATGAGCCCTGGGAGATGATAGGAGTGGACCTCATGGGACCTTTCCCAAGAAGTGCCCACGGAAACCTCTATCTTCTTGTCTTCATAGATTACTTCACTCATTGGGTTGTTCCCTCTACATAAGCCCACTGCAAACCATGTCAAAAGAGATTCTCACACGATGGGGTTTCCCTAACTTTCTGAGGCTCACAGTTTATTTCAACCGTCTTTGAGGAAACATGTAAGAGATTGAATCTACAGCAAAATTGTACATCTCCTTACCGTCCTCAGACAAACGTAACAGAGTCAGAGTCAACCGCAACATCAAATCCATGATTGCCTCCTATGTCGAAGAGCAGCACAAACACTGGGATCATTACTTACCTGAAATCCAGTTTGCCCTGAATACAGCCGTACATGAGTCGACTGGAATCACACCTGCAGAGCTCAGTCCACAGCTGTGCAACCCCGATGCACCAGCCTATGTCAGTGCCAAGCAGATCGCCTCATTCCAAACTCTTGCTTAGAGCAATATGCAGACAGCAAGGAAAAGACAAAAGAAGTACAATGATAAGAAAGGAGAGACGGAGACTCGGGTCTGGGTCCTCACTCATCCTTATTTGAAAGCTGACAAATCTTTTGCTGCAAAACTATCACCACGATGGAAAGGCCCTTTTCGTGTTTTTTGAAAAGTTGGTCCTCTGAAATATGAAGTAGTCCTTGAAGACACAGGTGAATACTTAACTTAAGCCATGTTACCCAACTGTTGAAGAAGTTGACCAGGAACAGTTTCAGAGAGTCCCGAAAATCCTAGAGGAGGACAGCTACAAAGAAGACTTCCTAGGTTTCGACGCTTCAGACACGGTGGGAAATCAGAGAAAAATAAGAGTATGTTTTATGAATGTGACAACCTGCTCCTCTCAGGTTGCCATGAACGCCGCCCATTCATACTCACTCTGTAGACAGGTCTCTTATTCGTTCAGCGCTGGGGCCGACATGGAGTCTGTCCAGATTATGAAAGTGCGGAAGTGCTGAAAGGTTTGGTGTGTGTGTCGGGGACGGGGCAGCTGACTAAAGAGCTGAAGGAAGTGAAAGGCCGTCAGAGAAGCACGTTCAGTATAGTTGAACCAGTTATAGTAAGGCCGTTAATCCCTTCTGCGTTCACATACTGCAATGTTCCCGTATGTCGGCACCTTCTTCATCCGCAACTCAGCCATAACCTCCAAACAACCAGCCACCCAAAGAACCAAAACCATCGGCATCAAACCGGTCCAGAACCCAGTAAGTTTTTGAACTAAACTGTTTTTTTTTTTTTTTTATTGAACTGCTCTGTTGAATTGAAATGAACTAAACCCTTAGTGGTGATTTGAGTTGTGTTTATTGTTTTGTAGTACGCTTTTGTTAATACACGTTGCCTCTGTTGCATTACATAATTGAGTTGTGGTTTTCATTATTGTTCACTGGTTGCATCCCACGTTAGGGTCCATAACATAGTATATGTTCCCTTTGTGAGAATAGGTGAGTAAAACATATTGCTCTGCGTAAAACACAAAGGAAATCCATCATCCAACTGGACGCCGACTAGTGACCTGGAGTTGTGGGTTCAAATCTTGGCTCAGCCGTCTGAGGTACGTGATAAATGTCTCTCTTTGTGTGTGTGTGTGTGTGTGTGTGTGTGTGTGTTCAATAAAACAAAACTCAAAAACTGCTCAAAGCGTCCGAATTTGTCCGACCTTCGAGGGGCCACGGGGCAGCTAAGTAAGGTAAGACTAGCTAGCTGGCTTGATCAAATAGATATCTGTCCATCCTACCTCCAAAAACAAACTATTTTCATTGTGCTGCAGAAGTTCATGCTAACCCACAACAGCAGGTTGTTTTCTGATCAAACACGTTTCTTTTTTAAACCAGGAACCAGACAGGAAGTCCATCATCCAGAGTTTCCTCTCCAGACTGATGGAGGTGGATCTTCTGTAGGTTCCTTCCTCAGTCTGATCTTTTTCCTCTCTCTGGTTGTTGGTCTTCATCGGTACTGAAGATGGACCTGCAGGGAAGGACGCCGACTGGAGACCTGGAGTTGTGGGTTCAAATCTCGGCTCAGCTGTCTGAGGTACGTGATAAATGTCTCTCTTTGTGTGTGCGTGTGTTCAATAAAACCGCTTAAAGTGTCCGAAATCTCATCGTGTTCACATCCCGTCATGAATTTCTGAATTTGTCCGATATTCGAGGGACCCCGGGACAGCTAAGTAAGGTAAGACTAGCTAGCTCTCTTTGGACTTATTTTACTGTACCAAAAAAGAAAGCAGGAAAGAAATGATACAGAACGTACAAGAGACTTTAATATAAAACAAGAATAATAAAAGTCCTCATCTGAGTCTGGATGTGGATCCTGGTTCTGATCTTTGTACCATCGGTTATTGTTGAGACCTGTTCAGTTAAATGATGAAGTTCTTCTGGTTCATGTCAGGATTCAGATCCACGTTCATGATCTGAATTTTGATTGATTCATACCTTTGGATAATAATAATAATAACAACAATAATAATACCTTTATTTGTAACACTTTTCAAAACCAAGTTACAAAGTGCTGTACAGCAGAAACAAACAGAGATCCATCTGGATCCAAGGCCAAGATCAGAATTATGAACATAAAATGAAACCAAATCTTTTTGCAGCTGGACTTGAACCCAGATATTTCAGGTGGAAGGCAAGACACTAACCATTAGTCCACAGAGAACACAGGACAGGGTTCATCATCGTATTCACACCACTCAGAAGTCCAGAGTGTTTATGTTGGAAAACAATCTTCTTCTGCAGCAGGACTTGAGCCCAGAACACCTGGATATTCATTCCTTGGTGAAGCTGCTATAATAGGAACCAGTTGGTTTCTGGATACCAAGGCCAGCATTTTCTACCAATTATTGTTGGGTAAAATAGGTCTCGACAGCAATAGCCCATTAAAACCAGTCTATATTCCAAGATGCAGAAGCAGTAGTGTAAGGTTGTGTCTCTCCTGTGTTGTGAATAGTTTCAAACCCACTGCACTGCTCGTTGCTGTTTTTCAGCAAAGGTGTTCAACTTTCACGCAGGCCCAACAGTAGCACTTGTCTGTCTTCCATGCTTTAGAAAATGTAGAGCAGCCTCTGGTGGGATCACCAGGACAGAAGTCAGTAAGGACCAGTACATCAAAGGACAGATTTTAGAAACAGCTGATTCAGTCAGAGGGTGTTTAAGTGTGTTAAGGGAGCAATTTCTTGTTTTCAGATTTGAATAGGTAGAGGCTCCCGTGGACACATTAAGTTGTAAAGGCACTGCTGGGATTTGAACCCAGGATCTCCTGTTTACAAGACAGGCGCTTTCACCAACTAAGCCACAGCACCCGCCGCAGGCAACTACGCTACCTGTTTCAGGTCGTCTAGTTTTGTAATCAAGTATTCGGATTGCCACGCTCTACTTGTTCACTTGCGTTTTTCTTGAAGCTGCATAGAACGCACATGAGGTTATTCTCGTTTTTGTCCTTGGGAAGTGGCACATCGTTATTAAAAACGCCACTCAGGCACCGCTGGGAATTGAACCCAGGATCTCCTGTTTACTAGACAGGCACTTTGACCAACTAAGCCACAGCGCCATGCGTTTGGGTTACTTCACCGACTTTCCCGTGAATGTTTCAATGAAATCAAATGGGCTCGTTAACGTCTTTCATTCCTTTTTCAGTAAAAGCAAAGAAAAACAGACTTGCTGTTCACTTCTAGGATGGCATGTGGTAGCAGAAAAGCCAACAGAGACATGTGTTTGCCGAGGCATTCAAAACATCACGTGTACTCGTTTTCCAATCTCGGTTCCATGATGCTCAAAAGCCGTGTCCTTTGAAAGCAATTCACATATCCCCTTTATCAGGACACATCTTACAATCATATAGATATCTGTCCATCCTACCTCCAAAAACAAGCCATTTTCATTGTGCTGCAGAAGTTCATGCTAACCCATCGACGCAACAGGTTGTTTTCTGATCAAACACGTTTCTTTATGTAATGATAATAAATAAAACAGCATTTATTCACAGTTAATGTCTCCACCACTCACATCTACGTTAACTACCACCTGGGTATAAAGGAGGAGCTCGATCACTGGACCACATGGGACGGGAACATCACGTGAGCCTTGAAATGATACGACTCGAAAGTCAGAAAGTGCATCTGTTGGCATCTGCCTCTTCAGTTCAGCCTCTCTTTCTTGTCTTTCTGGTTGTCAGGTGTGCTTTAGCAGGAGCTGGATCAGGTGTGCTGGAGTTGCAGCTTCATCGTCAGCCTTTACAACTTTATATTCTGGACGTCACCAGCTAAACGGTGAGTCTCAGTTCAAACTTTATTATCTCTCTGTTTTTTCCACCTTGATAGAAATATAAATACATAAAAAGTAAAGAGATCAAAAATATACCAGTAATCAAAAATTACAATAATACCATAATGCTATTGGAAAAACGATTGCAAAATATACGGGATCATTAACAAGTATGTGCAAAAGTTCACAACACACATCGAGCATAAATTACAATCTTTCCTTCTACTGGAGGCGTACAGGTCCAGAAGAGAAAGAAGATTGCAGCCAATCACCTTCTCTGCAGAGCGAATGATGCGCTGCAGCCTGCCCTTGTCCCTGGCAGTGGCAGCAGCGCACCAGATGGTGATGGAGGAGGTGAGGATGGACTCAATGATGGCGGTGTAGAAACGCACCATCATTGTCTTTGGCAGGCTGCCGCAGGAAGTACATCCTCTGCTGGGCCTTCTTGGTGAGGGAGGTGACGTTCAGCTCCCACTTGAGGTCCTGGGAGATGATGGTGGTGACGATGATGATTTAAAAAAAACTCCATCAATATGAAAAGGCAAAAACACTCAAAGCGCCGTCAAGAGCACCCCACACCAGAAGGCAGCGATGTAACCCCACCCTTAAAGCCATGTCGGCCAATCAGAAGCCTGAAAAATAACTTCAGCAGGCTGCTGGCAATTTCGGCCCATGTAAACAAAGCAGGTAACGGCACTCAGACATCACAAGCTAAAACCTCAGTTTTTACAAATACCCGTGTACTCGTGGACAGGGCCTGAGAATCCTGGCCCTCCAAGACTTCTGACGCTCACTAAACCCGCTCTCTGAAACGGGGCCCTGGTGTTTTTGTCAGTTAGCAGACAGCTTCAGGTGCATCAGCATGTCGTTCTTCACTAGAGGAGGCATTCAGAGATGCCTTTTTATTCTCTGTACGTCACAACATACATAACAACATGCTCCAGCTGGTGCGCTATTTGGACAGTTTAAATGTTTTCTGGATTCTGATTGGCCAGCTGATGACAGGTCTAACTCGTCTTTCTTCTCTGCAGTCTGTTATGTTGATGGACTTAATAAGTGAGGTCAGGTGAAGTAGTTTAGGGAATCCTTAGAGGTCCTTTAGGAGGTTCTGGGGGCCCTGAAGATGGCTCTAGTGGTCCAGCGGGTAGTTCTAGGATTGCTTTAGGAGGTTTGACTGGTACTTGATGTGACTTCCAGTACTTGTGAAGGTTCTAGAGGTCCTTATTGTGTTTCTTGCTGTTGTGTGGTTCTAGGGTTCATGAAGATGGATCCAGAGGTGCTTCAGGTGGTGTAGTTGTCGTGGGGCGTTCTAGAGGTCTGTTTTAATTTAAGGGAACTAACCCTATATGGGGGATGCAGAGATAACTTGGATCACTGTTGTTATCAGTGACAGAAGAACTGGACTCCAGTGTTAAAACTCCTGCAGTTCCCTGGTGAGTCCAGCAGGGGGAGGGAGCTGATCATGTTCAGTCTGAGCTACAGCCCAACAGGCCTCCCGCCATCAGCTCTGATGTAATCAATGATGCAACTACCTGCAACTCTTCACTCTGCTTCTCATGAGAATACAAACTTTAATGTATCTGCACATTTTATTCCTTACACCGCAAGAATTTCACTTATATAACAGAACCGTTTGTTTTTTAGGCTATTTTTCACCACAGTTACAGAAACGTAGAGTAACTGCAGGAAAGTTAAGTTTGAGGGAACCTTTAGAACTGCTCAGCCTTCTGAGTGGTTCTTTAAACTGCTTTAAAAGGCCAGTCCAGCCAAATCAAGAGGTTCTGGTGACCACAGATGAGGTTTTAGGGTTCATTTTTGGTTCTTTTGGTAATTCAGTCATCCTTTAGAAAGTTCTAAAAGTAAATTGAGAAGGTTCTACTGGTCACTGAGGAGGTCCTAGTGGTCCTGTCTGTGGTCGGTCATCATTATTTTTACTTTCCAGTAAATAAAATTATTTTGACCCACATTTTTATTTTTCGCATTTTAACGTTCATCATTTCACTGTTTTCCTGACAGCAGTGGGCATCCAGCCAACACGCATCCAGCCAACACGCATCCTGCCAACACGCATCCAGCCAACACGCATCCTGCCAACACGCATCCTGCCAACACACATCCAGCCAACACGCATCCTGCCAACACACATCCAGCCAACACGCATCCTGCCAACACGCATCCAGCCAACACGCATCCTGCCAACACGCATCCAGCCAACACGCATCCAGCCAACACGCATCCAGCCAACACGCATCCTGCCAACACGCATCCAGCCAACACGCATCCTGCCAACACGCATCCAGCCAACACGCATCCTGCCAACACGCATCCTGCCAACACGCATCCTGCCAACACGCATCCAGCCAACACGCATCCAGCCAACACGCATCCAGCCAACACGCATCCTGCCAACACGCATCCAGCCAACACGCATCCAACCAACACGCATCCGGCCAACACGCATCCGGCCAACACGCATCCGGCCAACACGCATCCAGCCAACACGCATCCAGCCAACACGCATCCAACCAACACGCATCCAGCCAACACGCATCCAACCAACACGCATCCGGCCAACACGCATCCGGCCAACACGCATCCGGCCAACACGCATCCAGCCAACACGCATCCAGCCAACACGCATCCAACCAACACGCATCCAACCAACACGCATCCAGCCAACACGCATCCAACCAACACGCATCCAGCCAACACGCATCCAACCAACACGCATCCAGCCAACACGCATCCAGCCATCACGCATCCAACCAACACGCATCCAGCCAACACGCATCCAGCCAACACGCATCCAGCCAACACGCATCCAGCCAACACGCATCAGGCCAACACGCATCCTCTAAACACGCATCCGGCCAACACGCATCCGCCAACACACATCCTGCCAACACACATCCTGCCAACACGCATCCTGCCAACACACATCCTGCCAACACGCATCCAGCCAACACACATCCTGCCAACACGCATCCAGCCAACACGCATCCAGCCAACACGCATCCTGCCAACACACATCCTGCCAACACGCATCCTGCCAACACGCATCCAGCCAACACGCATCCAGCCAACACGCATCCAGCCAACACGCATCCAACCAACACGCATCCAGCCAACACGCATCCAGCCAACACGCATCCAGCCAACACGCATCCAGCCAACACGCATCCAGCCAACACGCATCAGGCCAACACGCATCCTCTAAACACGCATCCGGCCAACACGCATCCAGCCAACACGCATCCAGCCAACACGCATCCTGCCAACACGCATCCAGCCAACACGCATCCTGCCAACACGCATCCAGCCAACACGCATCCAGCCAACACACATCCTGCCAACACGCATCCTGCCAACACGCATCCAGCCATCACGCATCCAGCCAACACGCATCCAGCCAACACGCATCCAGCCATCACGCATCCAGCCAACACGCATCCTGCCAACACCCATCCAGCCAACACGCATCCGGCCAACACGCATCCAGCCAACACGCATCCTGCCAACACGCATCCTGCCAACACACATCCTGCCAACACGCATCCAGCCAACACACATCCTGCCAACACACATCCTGCCAACACGCATCCAGCCAACACGCATCCAGCCAACACGCATCCAGCCAACACGCATCCTGCCAACACGCATCCAGCCAACACGCATCCAGCCATCACGCATCCAGCCAACACGCATCCAGCCAACACGCATCCAGCCATCACGCATCCAGCCAACACGCATCCTGCCAACACCCATCCAGCCAACACGCATCCAACCAACACGCATCCAGCCATCACGCATCCAGCCAACACGCATCCAACCAACACGCATCCAGCCAACACGCATCCAGCCAACACGCATCCAGCCAACACGCATCCAGCCAACACGCATCCAGCCAACACGCATCCAGCCAACACGCATCCGGCCAACACGCATCCTCTAAACACGCATCCAGCCAACACGCATCCTGCCAACACACATCAGCCAACACGCATCCAGATGATATAAACATAGAATATTTCTATAACCTCTGGCTTCCCCTCTCCTCTTACAGCAGATCATCCAGAGGGAGATTCAACATGAGTCAACGTGTCAAACAGGCAGCAGGACAGCGAAGACTAAATCAGAACAGGATAAAGAAAATAACTGAAGAGCGAAGAGCAGTAGTATTTCTGTCTATCAGTACTATTTAACTATACTGTGATGCAGTATCTTTACATTCTGGTGTTACTGCAGTAAAAGGTCGGAGTACTGAAGGTTCAGTGAAGCAGCTGTGTGTCGAACCAGTTCCTGTGTAATGTAAAGATCTGTGAGTTGTTCAAAGCTGCTGTGTTTCACTACAGTGAACACACAAGTGTGTGTGCGAGTGTGTGAGTGTGTGTGTGTTTAGTGTGTGAGTGTGTGTGTGTTTAGTGTGTATGTGTAGCAGCAGTGTGTGAGGGGGAGGGGTTGGTCTCATTGGAGTAGCGTGACCATCTGATGGAAGCTGGATGGGGGTGGGGTGGAGGGTATGTGTGCTCTGATCCAATCAGCTGCAGAGGACCCCCCCCCCCCCGCCGGCTTGCAGACACGCACAGGGCTTAATGTATCACGAGAGCCCAGCAGCAGGTCCTGAACGCTGCTGCTGCCAACACACACACACACACACACACACACACACACACACACACACACACACACACACACACACACACACACACACACACACACACACACACACACACACACACACACACACACACATACACACAACCACACACACACACACACACCACACACACACACACACACACACACACACACGACCTGCACATCAGTGCTTTTATTTTGAAAACTCCATTAGAGGAAAACCTCATATCTACGCTGTCAGACTGAAAACCTCATACGTACCACTGATCAGCACTGTAACAGAACTGCCAGCTGATCAGATGATCCGTCATGTGATCAGACCGGACTCTGCAGCGGGGGGGGGGGGGGGGGGGGGGAGTTAAAGCTTAACATGAATCCACGCTCTGAGGATCTTACCTGAGCATCCCGTACCAAACGCTTTGTGTTGTAACCTCACTGATGCTCTGAAGTCTGAACAAAAGTGAGAGCATTCAGCATGAAGAGAACGGCTCCACATTGTTCTCCTTTCTAGTTTCTCTCTCTGTGAGTCTGTGCTTCCACTAAACAGACTCACAGGTCTGAACTGAATTCACTGCTGCCATCTGTCTCTGTGGCCCACTGTGTGTGTTATACTGTGTGTTATACTGTGTGTGTTATACTGTGTGTGTTATACTGTGTGTGTTATACTGTGTGTGTTATACTGTGTGTGTGTTATACTGTGTGTGTTATACTGTGTGTGTTATACTGTGTGTGTTATACTGTGTGTTATACTGTGTGTGTTATACTGTGTGTGTGTTATACTGTGTGTGTGTTATACTGTGTGTGTTATACTGTGTGTGTGTTATACTGTGTGTGTTATACTGTGTGTGTTATACTGTGTGTTATACTGTGTGTGTTATACTGTGTGTTATACTGTGTGTTATACTGTGTGTGTTATACTGTGTGTGTTATACTGTGTGTGTGTTATACTGTGTGTTATACTGTGTGTGTTATACTGTGTGTGTTATACTGTGTGTTATACTGTGTGTGTTATACTGTGTGTGTTATACTGTGTGTGTTATACTGTGTGTGTTATACTGTGTGTGTTATACTGTGTGTTATACTGTGTGTGTGTTATACTGTGTGTTTACTGTGTGTGTTATACTGTGTGTGTTATACTGTGTGTTATACTGTGTGTGTATACTGTGTGTGTTATACTGTGTGTGTGTTATACTGTGTGTGTTATACTGTGTGTGTTATACTGTGTGTTATACTGTGTGTGTTATACTGTGTGTGTTATACTGTGTGTGTTATACTGTGTGTTATACTGTGTGTGTTATACTGTGTGTGTTATACTGTGTGTTATACTGTGTGTGTTATACTGTGTGTGTTATACTGTGTGTGTTATACTGTGTGTGTTATACTGTGTGTTATACTGTGTGTGTTATACTGTGTGTTATACTGTGTGTTATACTGTGTGTTATACTGTGTGTGTTATACTGTGTGTGTTATACTGTGTGTGTGTTATACTGTGTGTGTTATACTGTGTGTGTTATACTGTGTGTGTGTTATACTGTGTGTGTTATACTGTGTGTGTTATACTGTGTGTTATACTGTGTGTGAGTTATACGTGTGGTGTTATACTGTGTGTGTTATACTGTGTGTGTGTTATACTGTGTGTTATACTGTGTGTGTTATACTGTGTGTGTTATACTGTGTGTGTTATACTGTGTGTGTGTTATACTGTGTGTTATACTGTGTGTGTTATACTGTGTGTTTTATACTGTGTGAGTTATACTGTGTGTGTGTTATACTGTGTGT
>NW_024040596.1:252342-388515 GCF_014851395.1 Micropterus salmoides | reverse complement strand
TGTGTGTTATACTGTGTGTGTTATACTGTGTGAGTTATACTATGTGTGTTATACTGTGTGTTATACTGTGTGTGTTATACTGTGTGTGTTATACTGTGTGTGTTATACTGTGTGTTATACTGTGTGTGTTATACTGTGTGTTATACTGTGTGTTATACTGTGTGTTATACTGTGTGTATACTGTGTGTTATACTGTGTGTGTTATACTGTGTGTTAAACTGTGTGTTATACTGTGTGTTATACTGTGTGTTATACTGTGTGTGTTATACTGTGTGTTATACTGTGTGTGTTATACTGTGTGTTATACTGTGTGTTATACTGTGTGTTATACTGTGTGTGTTATACTGTGTGTTATACTGTGTGTGTGTTATACTGTGTGTGTTATACTGTGTGTGTTATACTGTGTGTTATACTGTGTGTGTTATGTTGTGTGTTATAGTGTGTGTTATACTGTGTGTTATAGTGTGTGTGTTATAGTGTGTGTGTGTTATACTGTGTGTTATACTGTGTGTTATACTGTGTGTTATAGTGTGTGTTATAGTGTGTGTTATACTGTGTGTTATAGTGTGTGTTTTGCGGTGTGTGTTTTGCGGTGTGTGTTTTGCTGTGTGTTCTGCGGTGTGTATATTGCAGTGTGTATATTGCGGTGTGTGTTTTGCGAGATACCGCAGTAAAGTGAATTGCAGTAATCTACACGTGTGGTGATAAAAGCATGAACAGCCATCTCAAGAGTTTTAGGATAAAGAAAAGGTTTGACTTTCAGACGCAGTTGATAAAAACTAGAGCTTATTACGGAGGAGATTCTTTTATCAGAATTTAAAGACTCATCCAGTAGAACGCCCAGGTTCCGTACACTTGAAGATCTAAAAGCCGATAGTCTGCCTAGGTCGAAGGTGGCAGCCTGGGGATTAACAGTGGACCCGAAAACAATGATTTGGTCCAGCCAAAATTTTACTTCATCTAGACAACCTAATAATGATGAAAGGGCAGAGGGATCATTTCTCTTGAGTGGAACGTACATTTGAGTGTCGTCTGCATAACAGTGAAAAGATACCCCATGTCTTCTTAGAATGGTGCCCAGTGGTAACATGTATAGGGAGAAAAGAGAAGGCGCTAAGATAGATCCTAACTTTACTCTGAAATTACGACCCGGGAGATAAGACTGGAACCACTGGAGGACGATACCTTTTAGCCCCACATCGTGTGTGTTCTGCGGTGTGTGTTTTGCAGTGTGTGTTCTGCAGTGTGTATATTGCGGTGTGTGTTCTGCGGTGTGTGTTCTGCGGTGTGTGTTTTGCAGTGTGTATATTGAGGTGTGTGTTCTGCAGTGTGTGTTTTGCAGTGTGTGTTCTGCAGTGTGTATATTGCAGTGTGTGTTCTGCGATGTGTGTTTTGCAGTGTGTATATTGCAGTGTGTGTTCTGTGGTGTGTGTTTTGCAGTGTGTATATTGCAGTGTGTGTTTAGCAGTGTGTGTTCTGCGGTGTGTGTTTTGTAGCGTGTGTTCTGCAGTGTGTATATTACAGTGTGTATATTGCAGTGTGTGTTCTGCGGTGTGTGTTTTGCGGTGTGTATATTGCAGTGTGTATATTGCAGTGTGTGTTCTGCGGTGTGTGTTCTGGGGTGTGTGTTCTGCAGTGTGTGTTCTGCGGCGTGTGTTTTTCGGTGTGTGTTCTGCAGTGTGTGTTTTGTGGTGTGTTTTTTGTGGCGTGTATATTGCAGTGTGTATATTGCTGTGTGTTCTGCGGTGTGTGTTTTGCGGTGTGTATATTGCGGTGTGTGTTCTGCGGTGTGTGTTCTGTGGTGTGTGTTCTGCGGTGTGTGTTCTGCAGTGTGTGTTTTGCAGTGTGTATATTGCAGTGTGTGTTCTGCAGTGTGTGTTCTGTGGTGTGTGTTCTGCGGTGTGTGTTCTGCAGTGTGTTCTGCAGTGTGTATATTGCGGTGTGTTCTGTGTTGTGTGTTCTGCGGTGTGTGTTCTGCGGTGTGTGTTTTGCAGTGTGTGTTCTGCAGTGTGTATATTGCGGTGTGTGTTCTGTGGTGTGTGTTCTGCAGTGTGTGTTCTGTGGTGTGTGTTCTGCGGTGTGTGTTCTGCAGTGTGTGTTTTGCAGTGTGTATATTGCGGTGTGTGTTCTGTGGTGTGTGTTCTGCAGTGTGTGTTCTGTGGTGTGTGTTCTGCGGTGTGTGTTCTGCAGTGTGTGTTTTGCAGTGTGTATATTGCAGTGTGTGTTCTGCGGTGTGTGTTCTGCGGTGTGTATATTGCGGCGTGTGTTTTGCAGTCTGTGTTCTGCGGTGTGTGTTCTGCAGAGTGTATATTGCGGTGTGTGTTCTGCAGTGTGTGTTTTGTGGTGTGTATATTGCGGTGTGTGTTCTGCGGTGTGTGTTCTGCAGTGTGTATATTGCGGTGTGTGTTCTGTGGTGTGTGTTCTGCAGTGTGTGTTCTGTGGTGTGTTCTGCAGTGTGTGTTTTGCAGTGTGTATATTGCAGTGTGTGTTCTGCGGTGTGTGTTCTGCGGTGTGTGTTTTGCAGTGTGTATATTGCAGTGTGTGTTCTGCGGTGTGTGTTTTGCAGTGTGTATATTGCAGTGTGTGTTCTGCGGTGTGTTTTGCAGTGTGTATATTGCAGTGTGTGTTTTGCAGTGTGTTTCTGCGGGGGGTGTTTTGTAGCGTGTGTTCTGCAGTGTGTATATTACAGTGTGTATATTGCAGTGTGTGTCTGCGGTGTGTGTTTTGCGGTGTGTATATTGCAGTGTGTATATTGCAGTGTGTGTTCTGCGGTGTGTGTTCTGGGGTGTGTGTTCTGCAGTGTGTGTTCTGCGGCGTGTGTTTTTCGGTGTGTGTTCTGCAGTGTGTGTTTTGTGGTGTGTTTTTTGTGGCGTGTATATTGCAGTGTGTATATTGCTGTGTGTTCTGCGGTGTGTGTTCTGCAGTGTGTGTTCTGCGGCGTGTGTTTTCGGTGTGTGTTCTGCAGTGTGTGTTTTGTGGTGTGTTTTTGTGGCGTGTATATTGCAGTGTGTATATTGCTGTGTGTTCTGCGGTGTGTGTTTTGCGGTGTGTATATTGCGGTGTGTGTTCTGCGGTGTGTGTTCTGCAGTGTGTGTTCTGTGGTGTGTGTTCTGCGGTGTGTGTTCTGCAGTGTGTGTTTTGCAGTGTGTATATTGCAGTGTGTGTTCTGCAGTGTGTGTTCTGTGTGTGTGTTCTGCGGTGTGTGTTCTGCGGTGTGTGTTCTGCAGTGTGTATATTGCGGTGTGTTCTGTGTTGTGTGTTCTGCGGTGTGTGTTCTGCGGTGTGTGTTTTGCAGTGTGTGTTCTGCAGTGTGTATATTGCGGTGTGTGTTCTGTGGTGTGTGTTCTGTGGTGTGTGTTCTGCAGTGTGTGTTCTGTGGTGTGTGTTCTGCGGTGTGTGTTCTGCAGTGTGTGTTTTGCAGTGTGTATATTGCAGTGTGTGTTCTGCAGTGTGTGTTCTGCGGTGTGTGTTCTGCGGTGTGTATATTGCGGCGTGTGTTTTGCAGTCTGTGTTCTGCGGTGTGTGTTCTGCAGAGTGTATATTGCGGTGTGTGTTCTGCAGTGTGTGTTTTGTGGTGTGTATATTGCGGTGTGTGTTCTGCGGTGTGTGTTCTGCAGTGTGTATATTGCGGTGTGTGTTCTGTGGTGTGTGTTCTGCAGTGTGTGTTCTGTGGTGTGTGTTCTGCGGTGTGTGTTCTGCAGTGTGTGTTTTGCAGTGTGTATATTGCAGTGTGTGTTCTGCGGTGTGTGTTCTGCGGTGTGTGTTTTGCAGTGTGTATATTGCAGTGTGTGTTCTGCGGTGTATGTTTTGCAGTGTGTGTTTTGTAGCGTGTGTTCTGCGGTGTGTGTTTTGCAGTGTGTATATTGCAGTGTGTGTTTTGCAGTGTGTGTTCTGCGGTGTGTGTTTTGTAGCGTGTGTTCTGCAGTGTGTATATTACAGTGTGTATATTGCAGTGTGTGTTCTGCGGTGTGTGTTTTGCGGTGTGTATATTGCAGTGTGTATATTGCAGTGTGTGTTCTGCGGTGTGTGTTCTGGGGTGTGTGTTCTGCAGTGTGTGTTCTGCGGCGTGTGTTTTTCGGTGTGTTCTGCAGTGTGTGTTTTGTGGTGTGTGTTCTGCGGTGTGTGTTTTGCGGTGTGTATATTGCGGTGTGTGTGTTCTGCGGTGTGTGTTCTGCGGTGTGTATATTGCGGTGTGTGTCTGCAGCGTGTATATTGCGGTGTGTGTTCTGCGGTGTGTGTTCTGTGGTGTGTATATTGCGGTGTGTGTGTTCTGCGGTGTGTGTTTTGCAGTGTGTATAATGCAATGTGTGTTCAGCGGTGTATGTTTTGCAGTGTGTATATTGCAGTGTGTGTTTTGCGGTGTGTGTTTTGCAGTGTGTATATTGCAGTGTGTGTTCTGCGGCGTGTGTTTTGCAGTGTGTATATTGCGGTGTGTGTGTTGCGGTGTGTGTTCTGCAGTGTGTGTTTTGCAGTGTGTATATTGCAGTGTGTGTTCTGCGGTGTGTGTTTTGCGGTGTGTGTTTTGCGGTGTGTATATTGCAGTGTGTGTTCTGCGGTGTGTGTTCTGCGGTGTGTGTTTTGCGGTGTGTATATTGCAGTGTGTGTTCTGCGGTGTGTGTTTTGCAGTGTGTGTATTGCGGTGTGTGTTCTGCGGTGTGTGTTCTGCAGTGTGTGTTTTGCAATGTGTATATTGCAGTGTATGTTCTGCAGTGTGTGTTCTGCGGTGTGTGTTTTGCAGTGTGTATATTGCGGTGTATGTTCTGCGGTGTGTGTTTTGCAGTGTGTATATTGCGGTGTGTGTTCTGCAGCGTGTATATTGCAGTGTGTATATTGCGGTGTGTTTTCTGCGGTGTGTGTTTTGCGGTGTGTGTTCTGCGGTGTGTGTTCTGCAGTGTGTGTTTTGCAGTGTGTATATTGCAGTGTGTGTTCTGCGGTGTGTGTTCTGCGGTGTGTGTTTTGCAGTGTGTATATTGCAGTGTGTGTTCTGCGGTGTGTGTTTTGCAGTGTGTATATTGCAGTGTGTGTTCTGCGGTGTGTGTTCTGCAGTGTGTATATTGCGGTGTGTGTTTTGCAGTGTGTGTTCTGCAGTGTGTATGTTGCAGTGTGTGTTCTGCAGTGTGTATATTGCGGTGTGTGTTCTGTGGTGTGTGTTCTGCAGTGTGTGTTCTGCGGTGTGTGTTCTGCGGTGTGTGTTCTGCAGTGTGTGTTTTGCAGTGTGTATATTGCAGTGTTTGTTCTGCGGTGTGTGTTCTGCGGTGTGTGTTTTGCAGTGTGTATATTGCGGTGTGTGTTCTGCGGTGTGTGTTCTGCAGTGTGTGTTTTGCAATGTGTATATTGCAGTGTATGTTCTGCAGTGTGTGTTCTGCGGTGTGTGTTTTGCAGTGTGTATATTGCGGTGTATGTTCTGCGGTGTGTGTTTTGCAGTGTGTATATTGCGGTGTGTGTTCTGCAGCGTGTATATTGCAGTGTGTATATTGCGGTGTGTTTTCTGCGGTGTGTGTTTGCGGTGTGTGTTCTGCGGTGTGTGTTCTGCAGTGTGTGTTTTGCAGTGTGTATATTGCAGTGTGTGTTCTGCGGTGTGTGTTCTGCGGTGTGTGTTTTGCAGTGTGTATATTGCAGTGTGTGTTCTGCGGTGTGTGTTTTGCAGTGTGTATATTGCAGTGTGTGTTCTGCGGTGTGTGTTCTGCAGTGTGTATATTGCGGTGTGTGTTTTGCAGTGTGTGTTCTGCAGTGTGTATGTTGCAGTGTGTGTTCTGCAGTGTGTATATTGCGGTGTGTGTTCTGTGGTGTGTGTTCTGCAGTGTGTGTTCTGCGGTGTGTGTTCTGCGGTGTGTGTTCTGCAGTGTGTGTTTTGCAGTGTGTATATTGCAGTGTGTGTTCTGCGGTGTGTGTTCTGCGGTGTGTGTTTTGCAGTGTGTATATTGCAGTGTGTGTTCTGCGGTGTGTGTTTTGCAGTGTGTGTTTTGTAGCGTGTGTTCTGCGGTGTGTGTTTTGCAGTGTGTATATTGCAGTGTGTGTTTTGCAGTGTGTGTTCTGCGGTGTGTGTTTTGCGGTGTGTATATTGCAGTGTGTGTTTTGTAGTGTGTATATTGCGGCGTGTATATTGCAGTGTGTGTTCTGCGGTGTGTGTTCTGCGGTGTGTGTTCTGCGGTGTGTATATTGCAGTGTGTGTTTTGTAGTGTGTATATTGCGGCGTGTATATTGCGGCGTGTATATTGCGGTGTGTGTTCTGCGGTGTGTGTTTTGTGGCGTGTGTTCTGTGGTGTGTGTTCTGCAGTGTGTGTTTTGTAGTGTGTATATTGCGGTGTGTGTTCTGCAGTGTGTATATTGCGGTGTGTGTTCTGTGGTGTGTGTTCTGCAGTGTGTGTTCTGTGGTGTGTGTTCTGCGGTGTGTGTTCTGCAGTGTGTATATTGCAGTGTGTGTTTTGTAGTGTGTATATTGCGGCGTGTATATTGCGGTGTGTATATTGCGGCGTGTGTTCTGCAGTGTGTTTTGTGGCGTGTGTTCTGTGGTGTGTGTTCTGCTGTGTGTATATTGTGGTGTGTATATTGCGGCGTGTGTTCTGCAGTGTGTATATTGTGGTGTGTATATTGCGGTGTGTGTTCTGCGGTGTGTGTTCTGCAGTGTGTATATTGCGGTGTGTGTTTTGCGGTGTGTGTTTTGCGGTGTTTGTTTTGCAGTGTGTATATTGCAGTGTGTGTTCTGCAGTGTGTATATTGCGGTGTGTGTTCTGTGGTGTGTGTTCTGCAGTGTGTGTTCTGTGGTGTGTGTTCTGCGGTGTGTGTTCTGCAGTGTGTGTTTTGCAGTGTGTATATTGCAGTGTGTGTTCTGCGGTGTGTGTTTTGCAGTGTGTATATTGCAGTGTGTGTTTTGCAGTGTGTGTTCTGCGGTGTGTGTTTTGTAGCGTGTGTTCTGCAGTGTGTATATTGCGGTGTGTGTTCTGCAGTGTGTATATTGCAGTGTGTGTTCTGCGGTGTGTGTTTTGCGGTGTGTATATTGCAGTGTGTATATTGCAGTGTGTGTTCTGCGGTGTGTGTTCTGGGGTGTGTGTTCTGCAGTGTGTGTTCTGCGGCGTGTGTTTTGTGGTGTGTTTTTTGTGGCGTGTATATTGCAGTGTGTATATTGCTGTGTGTTCTGCGGTGTGTGTTTTGCGGTGTGTATATTGCGGTGTGTGTTCTGCGGTGTGTGTTTTGCGGTGTGTGTTTTGCAGTGTGTATATTGCGGTGTGTGTTCTGCGGTGTGTGTTTTGCGGTGTGTGTTTTGCAGTGTGTATATTGCGGCGTGTATATTGCGGTGTGTGTTCTGCGGTGTGTGTTCTGCGGTGTGTGTTCTGCGGTGTGTATATTGCAGTGTGTGTTTTGTAGTGTGTATATTGCGGCGTGTATATTGCGGCGTGTATATTGCGGTGTGTGTTCTGTGGTGTGTGTTCTGTGGTGTGTGTTCTGTGGTGTGTGTTCTGTGGTGTGTGTTCTGTGGTGTGTGTTCTGTGGTGTGTGTTCTGTGGTGTGTGTTCTGCGGTGTGTGTTCTGTGGTGTGTGTTCTGCGGTGTGTATATTGCAGTGTGTGTTTTGTAGTGTGTATATTGCGGTGTGTGTTCTGCGGCGTGTGTTCTGCGGTGTGTGTTTTGTGGTGTGTGTGCTGGTAGTACTCCAGCGAGTGGGTGTTCAGGCCGGTCTGCTGCTCTGGTGGCATTTCTGCACCGGCAGCGTGTGGGAGGCTGAGAATCAGACACATTCACACGTTCAGCTTCACACAACCACTCTGTCTGTCTGACATTCACAGGAAACCAGACTCTCACTGGTCAGACTGGCGTTCTTCACCATTATCGTTAAGCCTGCCGCCTGGAGCACCGTCCTCCTCAGCACCATGTTTTGCTTGTGTTTTTTAGCCCTGTTGCAAATCAAATTTCCCCTTTAGGAACAATGAAGGCAGAACTGAACCGGGGAAACATTAATAATGAACACATGTGGGAAGTGTCGACGTGCTGATGCTGACAGCTTGTTTGGTTGTTCTGCGTGTTCGAACAGTGAGTGTCAGAACCTCTGCTGTTAACGATGAATCAGCTGACTGAAGTGTCTCCATCTCTGCAGCTCTGAGCAGCTTTTAGCCTCTTTAGCTCCTCACCGTCAGGTTTCAGATTCAGGGCTGTAAAAGGTTTGAAAGGTCCGGCTCACAACAGATGCTTCCCCAGAGGGTCGGTCCTGTAGGAGGTTCAGGTGGTTCTTTAAGATTTTAGTGGAGCGATCTGACAGCGTGCAGTTTTTCTAGTTGTTTTCTAGAGGCAGGACGCGTTTCGCTCAACACATACTTTCTCCCAAGTCGTAACATGGTCAAACTCCGTTGGAGTCAGTGTGGAACGCACTGGGGGAAGTCCAGTAGCGTCGTTTATGAATGCTAAAGCGAGGTGTAGGATATGTGTGGAGGTGGCTCGGGCGGACGGGGGACGATGAACACTGAATGAACACTGAATGTTTTCATTTAGTTTACATAGTAAGTAACGTAGTTATTATAACCCAGACCGTGATCTTTTCCTAAACCTAACCAAACTGCGACGTTTGACAACATTAACAAGTACTTAACAGTACTGAACTTAACAGTGGGGCCACAAACATTGAAAACTGCCCAGGGCGTTAAAGAGCAACGCCAAGCGTCCGTCTGTGAGGAGCTGGAGTGAGAATGTGTTGTTTTTCTGGCTGCTAATGCGCCGTGCACACGTCGTGTTTCAGAGCCCGAACTGGGAGAGTCCAGAGTCAAGAAACAACATGAGAGGTCTGTCCAGAAGAGAGCAGTGCTAAGATACTGACATCAGACTCCCAGGCCTCTGGGAGAGGAAAATCAAAAATATTTCATTGTGATTAATCACACAGTTATGAGTGTTTCTAAACACAAAAGTGCAATAACTTTAAACAACAGCAGTGTTCCCTTTACACAGCAGCAATAAAATATTTCTTGTAAATCTCAACTTAAACATTAATGTAATCAAATCAATACCTTTTATCTAGAGTCCAGAGCCACGATCAGCAGGAGGCTGATCAACATCCCCCCTCCTGTGATCCAGTGAGCAGACTTTCAAACTAATAATCATAAAATAAAAACTAAAATAACCGTTAATTAATTATTGTGTTAACGTGCCCAGACCTAAAATAATTGTCTGTGACAATAAAGTACCTTTACAGATAAACACATTATATATATATATATATATATATATATATGTGTGTGTGTGTGTGTGTTTGTGTGTGTGTGTATATACACAAGGAACTACTACATAGGAAAATAACAGGGAGGTTGTTTGATCCTTTACGAGGTTGTAAAAGAAGTTTGAAAAGTTCGTCTGGGGCAGGATGTGAGTCAGAAGTTGGTGACCTGCTTCCTTTAGAGGGTTGCAGTTGAACCTGACAGACCGGATGTTTTACCTGTAAAGAAACAGCTGAAGTGATTTCTGACCGCGTCGCTGTCAGTCCTGCTGAGAGTCACTGACAGATCTGCAGGAAGCCTCCGGCAGGAAACTGAGTCAGGGCGTGTTAATCTGTAGGTAAAGCTGATCACAGCCCGTCTTCATGCTGCACAGACTCAGTGCTGAGTGAAATAAAGTGGCTTTTTAATTACTGGAGAGAGGCCATTAGCAGCTCGCCCACTCTGCAGCGCTTGGCAGCTTCTCAGTGGAAAGACGAGCAGCAGGGAGCCCGTCAGAAAATTCAATTAACAAGCAGCTGAAAGAGACTTCGAACGCATTCCTCTGCTACACGGCGGCCTTTATTTAACCTTTGTGTTGTGGCAGCTGATGGTTTCGTGTTTCGGGTGGAGGCTGCTGAGCAGCCGGTCCAGGTTTGGATCTGGAGGCTCAGAGGAAGGTAAAGAGACGGACAGGAAAACCAGGACCCGGAAGAGGCCGTGCAGCCCTGTAGAGCTCTGAGGCTTCATCAGCTGGCTCGGTTGTTGCAGCCTGAAGCGGAGGTGGAGTGATAAGTGAAGCGCATCCAGAGTTACATAAAGAAGCAGCAGAACACGCTGGGCTGGAGCTGTTCTGTGATCGGCCTGAAGTCGTCCCTCGGGTCCTCTCCGTGCGTTTCTGCGGTTACATAACGCCCAACATCACGGAGCTAATCATAGAGCCGGGCTGTCTCCGGCGTTCCTGTTCCTGATGTTCTCACCTTCAGATCATTTTAGTTATTTACACTTCCTCACAGCAGCAGCAGCACTTCACCTCAGAGGCATCTAAACCTTTTCTCCCCACAGCTCACGTGACTTTAACTCATTACCTCATAATTGTTTTAATAAATTCTAACTTTATCTCATTATATAATGATCTCTAATTAAATTAAATATTAAATTATATTAGTAAAATGTCGTTTATTATTTGATTATAATCACAATATGTAAGAGATTCTGACTTTACTCATAACTATATACATATACGTGTGTGTGTGTGTGTGTAGATGGTTATGTGTGGACACGTAATGTCCCGCCGGCGGCTGAAGGTCGGTGGTCTGACGGAGGTGACGGGCTGGAACAGATGCAGCAGCAGGATAATCTCCACCCCTCCGTCACATTTAGATCTTCGATTAAAAGTTAACGAGCTGAGCGGCAGAGGCGTGTCGAGCAGCCGACGTATTTCCAGCCTGCGGGAACACAAAGGCTGCACGTTCCACCGCAGCACAATGAGGAGGAGCAGGAGGAGGAGGAGGAGGAGGAGGAGGAGGAGGTGGTCAGGGAGATAAGAGCTGCTTTAATCCTCCGTTAACCAACAACACATCCCACAGGTGGACTTTTAGTTTAGTGTTTCTCTTTCCAGAAATAAAAACATTTCCACCAGAAGCCGGAGCGGTTATGAATCCTGGGGGGCCCCTCATACGACCGGCCCTCGGGATCTGTGTGTTGGGATGATGCTTTAATGCAGGTAAACTCGGTCAGACAGAAGCATAAAGGCATTACCACAGATTAGTGTGGATTATAGAGCGGGGATTATATATGATGGGGGCAGAATTGATCTGGAAGTGGGACAGCCATCAGTAATCGAATCGAGGTCAGCCTCGTGTCATGTGACTCCGATCAATCTGATGATTACATGTCGGCAGCTAACATGCTGGACCGGCAGCTGGATTAGAGACCGTTTAAACAGCCTCACTGGCTGCAGGAGGAGGAGACCGGATCCACCTGAACCTCCTTCTGGCGAACAGACTCTGGTGGTGGCGCTCTGCAGGGCTGCTCCCCCACTAAAGATCCTCCTGGTGGACTAGTAGTTTTCATTATTTATTTATTGACTTTATCATTTTTTACTTTTCATTTATAGAGATTTTGTAAAGTATATATTTGATCATACTTTTTGGAGTATTTATTAAATTATTGAGTTTTTATTTAATTATTTATTTTCTTTCTTTCTTTTAATTTATTTATTGATTTTTTTAAAATATTTTTTGAATTTTTAGTTATTTTTTTGGTTTTATTTATTTATTTATTGAATTTTATTATTATTATTATTATTTAATTTATTAAAGAAACAGAGTTTTTATATAGTTTAGAGTTTTTATTTATTTATTCATTAAGTTTTTTTTTTAATTTGTTAGTTTTTATTTATATATTTATTAAGTTTTTTTTTTAATTTGTTAGTTTTTATTTATATATTTATTAAATTTTCACATATGTTGTCCTCCTGGTTCCTCCTCCTGGTTTCTCCTCCTGGTTCCTCCTGGTTCCCCCTCCTGGTTCCTCCTTGTGTCCTCCTCCTTGTGTTCTCCTACTGGTTCCTCCTGGTTCCCCCTCCTGGTTCCTCCTTGTGTCCTCCTCCTTGTGTTCTCCTACTGGTTCCTCCTGGTTCCTCCTTGTGTCCTCCTCCTTGTGTTCCTCCTCCTTGTGTCCTTCTCCTTGTGTCCGCCTCCTTGTGTTCCTCCTCCTGGTTCCTCCTTGTTCCTCCTTGTGTCCTCCTCCTGGTTTCTCCTGGTTCCTCCTTGTGTCCTTCTCCTGGTTCCTCCTCCTGGTTCCTCCTTGTTTCTCCTGGTTCCTCCTCCTGGTTCCTCCTGGTGTCCTCCTCCTGGTTCCTCCTGGTTCCTCCTTGTGTCCTCCTCCTGGTTCCTCCTCCTGGTTCCTCCTGCTGGTGTCCTCCTCCTTGTGTCCTCCTCCTGGTTCCTCCTGGTTCCTCCTGGTGTCATCCTCCTGGTTCCTCCTTGTGTCCTCCTCCTGGTTCCTCATCCTGGTTCCTCCTGTTGGTGTCCTCCTGCTGGTGTCCTCCTCCTTGTGTCCTCCTGGTTCCTCCTACTTGTTCCTCCTTGTTCCTCCTTGTGTCCTCCTCCTTGTGTTCCTCCTCCTGGTGTCCTCCTCCTGGTGTCCTCCTACTGGTTCCTCCTGGTTCCTCCTTGTGTCCTCCTCCTTGTGTTCCTCCTCCTGGTGTCCTCCTCCTGGTTCCTCCTTGTGTCCTCCTCCTTGTGTCTTCCTCCTTGTGTTCCTCCTCCTGGTTCCTCCTACTGGTTCCTCCTGGTTCCTCCTGGTGTCCTCCTCCTGGTTCCTCCTGGTTCCTCCTTGTGTCCTCCTCCTGGTTCCTCATCCTGGTTCCTCCTGTTGGTGTCCTCCTGCTGGTGTCCTCCTCCTTGTGTCCTCCTGGTTCCTCCTACTTGTTCCTCCTTGTATCCTCCTGGTTCCTCCTACTTGTTCCTCCTTGTTCCTCCTTGTGTCCTCCTCCTTGTGTTCCTCCTCCTGGTGTCCTCCTCCTGGTGTCCTCCTACTGTCTTCCTCCTGGTTCCTCCTTGTGTTCCTCCTCCTGGTTCCTCCTACTGGTTCCTCCTTGTTCCTCCTTGTGTCCTCCTCCTGGTTCCTCCTTGTGTCCTCCTCCTTGTGTTCCTCCTCCTGGTTCCTCCTACTGGTTCCTCCTTGTGTTCCTCCTCCTGGTGTCCTCCTCCTTGTGTCCTCCTCCTGGTTCCTCCTTGTTCCTCCTTGTGTCCTCCTCCTTGTGTCCTCCTCCTGGTTCCTCCTTGTTCCTCCTTGTGTCCTCCTCCTTGTGTCCTCCTCCTGGTTCCTCCTACTGGTTCCTCCTACTGGTTCCTCCTTGTTCCTCCTTGTGTCCTCCTCCTTGTGTTCCTCCTCCTTGTGTCCTCATCCTGGTTCCTCCTTGTTCCTCCTCCTGGTGTCCTCCTCTTTGTGTTCCTCCTCCTGGTTCCTCCTACTGGTTCCTCCTTGTTCCTCCTTGTGTCCTCCTCCTGGTTCCTCCTTGTGTCCTCCTCCTTGTGTTCCTCCTCCTGGTTCCTCCTACTGGTTCCTCCTTGTGTTCCTCCTGCTGGTGTCCTCCTCCTTGTGTCCTCCTCCTGGTTCCTCCTTGTTCCTCCTTGTGTCCTCCTCCTTGTGTCCTCCTCCTGGTTCCTCCTTGTTCCTCCTTGTGTCCTCCTCCTTGTGTCCTCCTCCTGGTTCCTCCTCCTGGTTCCTCCTACTGGTTCCTCCTTGTTCCTCCTTGTGTCCTCCTCCTTGTGTTCCTTCTCCTGGTTCCTCCTACTGGTTCCTCCTTGTTCCTCCTTGTGTCCTCCTCCTTGTGTCCTCCTCCTTGTGTTCCTTCTCCTGGTTCCTCCTCCTGGTTCCTCCTTGTGTTCCTTCTCCTTGTGTCCTCCTCCTTGTGTTCCTTCTCCTGGTTCCTCCTCCTGGTTCCTCCTTGTGTTCCTTCTCCTGGTGTCCTCCTCCTTGTGTCCTCCTCCTTGTGTCCTCCTCCTTGTGTTCCTTCTCCTGGTTCCTCCTACTGGTTCCTCCTTGTTCCTCCTTGTGTCCTCCTCCTTGTGTCCTCCTCCTGGTTCCTCCTTGTTCCTCCTGGTGTCCTCCTCCTGGTTCCTCCTGGTCCATCAGCTTCCACAGGCTCCATATTTTAGCCTGTGGTCTGCAGGCGGAGCGGCTCTCTGGCGGGAGGCGGTCCTTATTCAGCATTCCAGCCGTCCTGCGTCAGGACGCCTCACGGGATTGGCCCATAGCACTGGCTGACCCCCTTCTCCGCTTCCTATTGGCCTGGGCAGGTGTCAGTCTCACAGTCCTCGGCGCTGTGACAGCTGACAGTGGAAGAAGGAGGAAAACAAACCTAATCCAAGCCGGGCGGCCATCTTTCCTGAGCTCGCTGAGGCAGGCGGAGAGCGGGAGTGAGGACGGAGGAACCTCGGCTGTCGACTTTCATTCAGTCCGGGATCACTAACGCGACCGGTCCACCCCCCTCACACAGGAGCACCTCTCCGCGGCTCGTGCTTTCCCTCCTCGGGATCCTTTAGGAGACCCGATCCCATCGAACCAGTCGGACTGCTAGCTGCGGAGCTAAGCTAACGGCTAGCCGGGGCAGCTAGCTGTTCGGTGACCGAGCTGGGTGCGTCAGAAGCGGATCAAAGACTGCAGTTTCGCTCGGTGATATTCCGGCTGATGGTGGACTCCGATCCCCGCGGACACCACCTCCTCGACGGGGACATGCTGTGAACACGGAGCCTGGAGGAAAGGTGGAGGTTTCAGGGATCCGGAGAGACTTTAACACCGATCCTGCAGTTGGACTTAATCCCCTTTGGAAATTCTCTAAATCAGCTCCACCGGGGAAAATGTCCTCCGTGACGCCCGACAAGAAGAATCCGCCCCGGACAGTATCCGAGAGGCCGCGGTGAACCGGCTGCTGTGGTCCCGCTGGAGAGACCCGAGACCCGGGATGTTCCACGGTTGATCGGCGGTGCCTCCGCCTCGTTCACCGGGCCTGTGCACAGATTAACGGGCTGGGACCGCCTCGGTGACCCTGCCCGGATCAGATTAAAGGGCTCACGTTAGACGGGAAAGACCGGGACGTGTTGCCGGATCTCGGTGTCCACCATAAGAATCAGCTCTGGTTTAAAGGGACGCTAATCCCGGTCCTGGTTTCGGGATTATAACTGACATTAAGCATTGTAGTCTTTGGATCCACAATGGGATCAGCGACCAAACTGGCCTTCAGCGTGTTCCTCATCTCCTGCTCCTCAGGTGAGCCCGCGCCTACCTGGCGGTACACACAGTACATACAGAGTACACACAGTACATACAGAGTACACACAGTACACACAGAGTACACACACACAGTACATACAGAGTACACACAGTACATACAGAGTACACACAGTACATACAGAGTACACACAGTACATACAGAGTACACACACACAGTACACACAGAGTACACACAGTACATACAGAGTACACACACACAGTACACACAGAGTACACACAGAGTACACACAGTACACACAGAGTACACACAGTACACACAGTACATACAGAGTACACACACACAGTACATACAGAGTACATACAGTATATAGAGTACATACAGTACACACAGTACATATAGAGTACATACAGTATATAGAGTACATACAGTACACACAGTACATACAGAGTACATACAGTACATACAGAGTACATACAGTACATACAGAGTACATACAGTACACACAGTACATATAGAGTACATACAGTACATACAGAGTACATACAGTACACACAGTACATATAGAGTACATACAGTACACACAGAGTACACACAGTACATACAGAGTACACACAGTACATACAGAGTACACACAGTACATACAGAGTACACACACACAGTACATACAGTACACACAGAGTGTACACACAGAGCATAGACACACAGTACATACAGTACATACAGAGAGTACACACAGAGTACATACAGAGTACACACACACTGTACATACAGAGTACACACAGTACATACAGAGTACACACACACAGTACATACAGAGTACACACTGTACATACAGAGTACATACAGAGTACACACACACTGTACATACAGAGTACACACACACTGTACATACAGAGTACATACAGTACATACAGTACACACAGTACATACAGAGTACACACACACTGTACATACAGAGTACACACACACAGTACATACAGAGTACATACAGTATATAGAGTACATACAGTACACACTGTACATACAGAGTACACACACACAGTACATACAGAGTACACACACACTGTACATACAGAGTACACACACACTGTACATACAGAGTACATACAGTATATAGAGTACATACAGTACACACAGTACATATAGAGTACATACAGTATATAGAGTACATACAGTACACACAGTACATATAGAGTACATACAGTATATAGAGTACATACAGTACACACAGTACATACAGAGTACATACAGTACACACAGTACATACAGAGTACATACAGTACACACAGTACATACAGAGTACATACAGTACATACAGAGTACATACAGTACATACAGTACATACAGAGTACATACAGTACACACAGTACATACAGAGTACATACAGTACACACAGTACATACAGAGTACACACAGTACATACAGAGTACACACAGTACATACAGAGTACACACAGAGAGTACACACAGAGCATAGACACACAGTACATACAGTACATACAGAGAGTACACACAGAGTACATACAGAGTACACACAGAGTACACACACACAGTACATACAGAGTACATACAGAGTACACACACACAGTACATACAGAGTACATACAGAGTACACACACAGTACATACAGAGTACACACACACAGTACATACAGAGTACACACACACAGTACATACAGTACATACAGAGAGTACACACAGAGTACACACACACAGTACATACAGAGTACACACAGAGTACACACACACAGTACATACAGAGTACACACACACAGTACATACAGAGTACACACACACAGTACATACAGAGTACACACACACAGTACACACAGAGTACATACAGTACACACAGAGTACATACAGTACACACAGAGTACATACAGTACACACAGAGTACACACAGAGTACATACAGTACACACAGAGTACACACACTACATACAGAGAGTACACGGAGAGTACACACACAGTACACACAGTACACACACAGTACATACAGAGTACACACAGTACATACAGAGTACACACAGTACATACAGAGTACACACAGTACATACAGAGAGTACACAGTACATACAGAGAGTACACACACAGTACATACAGAGTACACACAGTACATACAGAGGGTACACGGAGAGTACACACACAGTACACACAGTACACACACAGTACATACAGAGTACACACAGTACATACAGAGTACACACAGTACATACAGAGAGTACACACACAGTACATACAGAGTACACACAGTACATACAGAGAGTACACGGAGAGTACACACACAGTACACACAGTACATACAGTACACACAGAGTACATACAGTACACACAGAGTACACACACAGTACATACAGTACACACAGAGTACACACAGAGTACACACACAGTACATACAGTACACACAGAGTACACACACAGTACACACACAGTACATACAGAGATTACATACAGAGAGTACACACACAGTACACACAGTACATACAGAGAGTACACACACAGTACATACAGAGAGTACATACAGAGAGTACAAACACAGTACATACAGTACATACAGAGAGTACACACACAGTACATACAGAGAGTACATACAGAGAGTACACACACAGTACATACAGAGAGTACATACAGAAAGTACACACACAGTACACACAGTACATACAGAGAGTACATACACAGTACATACAGAGATTACATACAGAGAGTACACACAGTACATACAGAGAGTACACACAGTACATACAGAGAGTACACACAGTACATACACAGTACATACAGAGATTACATACAGAGTACACACAGTACATACACAGTACATACAGAGAGTACATACACAGTACACACACAGTACATACAGAGAGTACATACACAGTACACACACAGTACATACAGAGAGTACATACAGTACATACACAGTACATACAGAGAGTACATACAGTACATACACAGTACATACAGAGAGTACACACAGAGCATAGACACACAGTACACACACAGTACATACAGAGAGTACATACAGTACATACACAGTACATACAGTACATACAGAGAGTACACACAGAGCATAGACACACAGTACATACAGAGATTACATACAGAGTACACACAGTACATACAGAGAGTACACGGAGAGTACACACACAGTACACACAGTACATACAGTACACACAGAGTACACACACAGTACATACAGTACACACAGAGTACACACAGAGTACACACACAGTACATACAGTACACACAGAGTACACACAGAGTACACACACAGTACATACAGAGATTACATACAGAGAGTACACACACAGTACACACAGTACATACAGAGAGTACACACACAGTACATACAGAGAGTACACACACAGTACATACAGAGAGTACATACAGAGAGTACAAACACAGTACATACAGTACATACAGAGAGTACACACACAGTACATACAGAGAGTACATACAGAGAGTACACACACAGTACATACAGAGAGTACATACAGAAAGTACACACACAGTACACACAGTACATACAGAGAGTACATACACAGTACATACAGAGATTACATACAGAGAGTACACACAGTACATACAGAGAGTACACACAGTACATACAGAGAGTACACACAGTACATACACAGTACATACAGAGATTACATACAGAGTACACACAGTACATACAGAGAGTACACACAGTACATACACAGTACATACAGAGAGTACATACACAGTACACACACAGTACATACAGAGAGTACATACAGTACATACACAGTACATACAGAGAGTACATACAGTACATACACAGTACATACAGTACATACAGAGAGTACACACAGAGCATAGACACACAGTACACACAGTACATACAGAGAGTACACACAGAGCATAGACACACAGTACACACACAGTACATACAGTACATACAGAGAGTACACACAGAGCATAGACACACAGTACATACAGAGATTACATACAGAGTACACACAGTACATACAGAGAGTACACACAGTACATACAGAGAGTACATACACAGTACACACAGTACATACAGAGAGTACACACAGTACATACACAGTACATACAGAGAGTACACACAGTACACACACAGTACATACAGAGAGTACATACACAGTACACACAGTACATACAGAGAGTACATACACAGTACACACAGTACATACAGAGAGTACACACAGTACACACACAGTACATACAGAGAGTACATACACAGTACACACAGTACATACAGAGAGTACATACACAGTACACACAGTACATACAGAGAGTACATACACAGTACACACAGTACATACAGAGAGTACATATAGAGAGTACACACACAGTACATACAGAGAGTACATACACAGTACACACAGTACATACACAGTACACACAGTACATACAGAGAGTACACACAGTACATACAGAGAGTACACACAGAGTACATACAGAGAGTACACACAGTACAGAGTACACACAGAGAGTACACACAGAGAGTACATATAGAGAGTACACACACAGTACATACAGTACACACAGTACATACAGAGAGTACACACAGAGAGTACACACAGAGTACATACAGAGAGTACACACAGAGTACATACAGAGAGTACATACAGAGAGTACACACAGAGAGTACACACAGAGAGTACACACACAGTACATACAGTACTCACAGTACATACAGAGAGTACACACAGAGAGTACACACAGAGAGTACACACAGAGAGTACACACAGTACATACAGAGAGTACACACAGTACATACAGAGAGTACACACAGTGCATACAGAGATTACAAACAGAGTACACACAGAGAGTACACACAGAGAGTACACACAGAGAGTACACACAGAGAGTACACACACAGAGTACACACAGTCTACACACAGAGTACACACAGAGAGTACACACAGTACAAACAGAGTACACACAGAGTACATACAGAGAGTACACACAGAGTACACACACAGAGTACACACAGTACACACAGAGTACACACAGAGTACACAGAGAGAGTACACACAGAGTACACACACAGAGTACACACACAGAGTACACACACAGAGTACACACACAGAGTACACACACAGAGTACACACAGAGTACATACAGAGAGTACACACAGAGTACATACAGAGAGTACACACAGAGTACACACAGAGAGTACACACAGTACAAACAGAGTACACACAGAGTACATACAGAGAGTACACACAGAGTACACACAGAGAGTACACACAGTACAAACAGAGTACACACAGAGTACATACAGAGAGTACACACAGAGTACATACAGAGAGTACACACAGAGTACACACAGAGTACATACAGAGAGTACACACACAGAGTACACACAGAGAGTACACACACAGAGTACACACAGAGAGTACACACAGTACAAACAGAGTACACACAGAGTACACAGAGAGAGTACACACAGAGTACACACACAGAGTACACAGAGAGAGTACACACAGTCTACACACAGTCTACACACAGTCTACACACAGAGTACACACAGAGTACACACAGAGTACATACAGAGAGTACACACAGAGTACATACAGAGAGTACATACAGAGAGTACATACAGAGAGTACACACACAGAGTACACACACAGAGTACACACACAGAGTACACACACAGAGTACACACACAGAGTACACACACAGAGTACATACAGAGAGTACATACAGAGAGTACATACAGAGAGTACACACAGAGTACATACAGAGAGTACACACAGAGTACACACAGAGTACATACAGAGAGTACACACAGAGTACATACAGAGAGTACATACAGAGAGTACACACACAGAGTACACACACAGAGTACACACAGAGTACACACAGAGTACACACAGAGTACACACAGAGTACATACAGAGAGTACACACAGAGTACATACAGAGAGTACACACAGAGTACACACAGAGTACATACAGAGAGTACACACAGAGTACATACAGAGAGTACACACACAGAGTACACACAGAGTACACACACAGAGTACACACACAGAGTACACACACAGAGTACACACAGAGTACACACAGAGTACACACAGAGTACAAACAGAGTACACACAGAGTACACAGAGAGAGTACACACAGAGTACACAGAGAGAGTACATACAGAGAGTACATACAGAGAGTACATACAGTACACAGAGTACACACAGAGAGTACACACAGAGTACATACAGAGAGTACACACACAGAGTACACACAGAGTACACACAGAGAGTACACACAGAGTACACACACAGAGTACACACAGTACATACAGAGTACACACAGAGTACACAGAGAGAGTACACAGAGAGAGTACACACAGAGAACACACACAGAGTACACAGAGAGAGTACACACAGAGTACACAGAGAGAGTACACAGAGAGAGTACACACAGAGTACACAGAGAGAGTACACAGAGAGAGTACACAGAGAGAGTACACAGAGAGAGTACACACACAGAGTACACACAGAGTACACACACAGAGTACACACAGTACAAACAGAGTACACACAGAGTACACACAGAGAGTACACACAGAGAGTACACAGAGAGAGTACACACACAGAGTACACACAGAGAGTACACACAGAGAGTACACACAGAGTACACACAGAGAGTACACACAGAGTACACACAGAGTACACACAGTACAAACAGAGTACACACAGAGTACACAGAGAGAGTACACACAGAGAACACACACAGAGTACACAGAGAGAGTACACACAGAGTACACAGAGAGAGTACACACAGAGTACACAGAGGGGGGTACTGTGTGTATCAGTGCAGTCTGTCAGGTACTCCTGTTATCTGTTGATCAGCTGTTTAGCAGATGTTGAAATCTCCAGCGTTTCCTCCACAAGCTTTAAATCCAAAACAACACACGTCATATTCAGCCAATCACAGCAGATCAGAGGACGACCATCAGATACATCGATACGTTAGAGCTGCAGCTAATGACGATCGATTGATTGATAATTATTCTGAATAATTCAGCTCTCAGCATTTACATGTAGCTTCTCTGCTAATTAAGAATAAAGACCATAAAGTTTCTATAGCAACAGAAAGTCCCACTGGACACAGTCCTGCTGGAGCGACAGGTAAACATCTCAACATGCTGTGTCCGTGTCCATCAGACATAAGGTTAGCTCAGTGCTAACATAAAATGGGAATCTGCATTAACCTGCTAATGGACATTAGCATCGTGAGAATATAACTTTACCATAAACTACACATTCTGCTTCACATGCTGATGGACACAGTGTGCAGAAACTAAACGTGCACATGTTTCCTGAGCAAGCTGCTTCAGCACTGACCAGCTACAGCAGCCCCGCGGGGTCAATACTCAAATTCAAATTCCCAGTGAACATGCAGCACAACATTGTCCCCGAACACTGGTCAATATAATGTGATGCAGCACTTTGTATTTTCAGTGAATGTGCTTTTTTATGTGTTTTATAAAGAAAAGTTTTAAATAATTTACCAGTTTTCAGTGAATAAAGTTGGAGCGTTTGTCCTCATAGTTAGACAGACGTCCTCATGGATTGTCCCAGAAGTGCTGTGACTCGCGGCCCTCAGCGTCTCACTAAATATGTGATTTCTTTAAGGGAGTCTGGTGTGATTACTCAGCCGCAGGTTTGGAGGACAGATGAACAGGGTGGTTGTGGATAATCATGATTTGCTGCTCTCAGCAGGTCACCGATCAGGAAACGTTCCAGCTCATAGTGTGAAGTATCTGTAACATTAAGCTAACAGAGTCCTCTTCAGCAGGAAAGCTCAGATTTTCCCCGAGTGAGACGCTGAGACCCTCTGCAGGTTTCAGGCGGTGAGAACCTTACTTAGTTTGTACTTTCCTATTGTTTCATGTCCTGAACCGATAAATCAGCTGCTGATGAATCAGAACAGCTGATTAATGATGAGAGCCGGATCCTATAAGTGTTGTTGTCGGGCAGTTTGTCCACCGGACGGCGCTCTGCTGCTCTGACAACACTGATCCTCCACGAACAGCCGTCAGCTGATCAGCCGGACTTCAGTTCCAAGTAGGATTCACGACAATAAAACAGTTCGTCTTAAACTGTACGAGGTCTCCTGACGTTAGGGACCAGCTGTGAAAAAGAATTTATCAGACGGGCTCTAACCCACGGGGGGTTTGGTGCCGTTAGTTTGTCCTCGGGACTGAAAAGCTTCTGGCTCCTTATGAAACATGGTGCAGGTTCCAGCCCGGGAAGGAGCGGACGCTTTATTTACACTCTGGTTGACGCTGTGAGATCCTGATGGTCTCTGTGGGGTTGATGGATCAGTGGATTGGACACAAGCCTCTGAGCCGCCGGGACGGGGCGAGAGGTGAATATTAGGATAAATATAACAGCCGGGAGTCGCTGTGGATAAAAGCAGCAGCTAAATGTGATCTCTCTGCTCCTGGTCCTGGTCTCAGGTGTGGCTGAGCGCTTCACCTGTCCTCAGGTGTATGGATGGACCTTGTGATGTCAGATTATTACAGACTCACCTGTGTGTTAGTTTAGAGGTGTGATGGACGCTGACAGGTGGAGTTACACCTGGAGTCTGTCCTCGGATACAGAACATTATATAAACCTGCCCCTCCTCAGGTGTGTTGTTCACCTGTCCTCCTGTCCCTCCTCAGATGTGTTGTTCACCTGTCCTCCTGTCCCCTCCTCACCTGTCCTCCTGTCCCCTCCTCACCTGTCCTCCTGTCCCTCCTCGGATGTGTTGTTCACCTGTCCTCCTGTCCCCTCCTCACCTGTCCTCCATTCCCCTCCTCACCTGTCCTCCTGTCCCCTCCTCAGGTGTGTTGTTCACCTGTCCTCCTGTCCCCTCCTCACCTGTCCTCCTGTCCCCTCCTCAGTGTGTTGTTCACCTGTCCTCCTGTCCCCTCCTCACCTGTCCTCCTGTCCCCTCCTCAGGTGTGGTGTTCACCTGTCCTCCTGTCTCCTCCTCACCTGTCCTCCTGTCTCCTCCTCACCTGTCCTCCTGTCCCTCCTCACCTGTCCTCCTGTCCCCTCCTCAGGTGTGTTGTTCACCTGTCCTCCTGTCCCCTCCTCACCTGTCCTCCTGTCCCCTCCTCAGGTGTGTTGTTCACCTGTCCTCCTGTCCCCTCCTCAGGTGTGTTGTTCACCTGTCCTCCTGTCTCCTCCTCACCTATCCTCCTGTCCCCTCCTCCTGTCTCCTCCTCACCTGTCCTCCTGTCCCCTCCTCACCTGTCCTCCTGTCCCCTCCTCAGGTGTGTTGTTCACCTGTCCTCCTGTCCCCTCCTCACCTGTCCTCCTGTCCCCCCTCACCTGTCCTCCTGTCCCCTCCTCAGGTGTGTTGTTCACCTGTCCTCCTGTTTCCTCACCTGTCCTCCTGTCTCCACACCTGTCCTCCTGTCTCCTCCTCACCTGTCCTCCTGTCTCCTCCTCACCTGTCCTCCTGTCCCCTCCTCAGGTGTGTTGTTCACCTGTCCTCCTGTCTCCTCCTCACCTGTCCTCCTGTCCCCTCCTCACCTGTCCTCCTGTCCCCTCCTCAGGTGTGTTGTTCACCTGTCCTCCTGTCTCCTCCTCACCTGTCCTCCTGTCCCCTCCTCACCTGTCCTCCTGTCCCCTCCTCAGGTGTGTTTTTCACCTGTCCTCCTGTCCCCTCCTCAGGTGTGTTGTTCACCTGTCCTCCTGTTTCCTCACCTGTCCTCCTGTCTCCTCACCTGTCCTCCTGTCTCCACACCTGTCCTCCTGTCTCCTCCTCACCTGTCCTCCTGTCCCCTCCTCACCTGTCCTCCTGTCCCCTCCTCAGGTGTGTTGTTCACCTGTCCTCCTGTCTCCTCCTCACCTGTCCTCCTGTCCCCTCCTCACCTGTCCTCCTGTCCCCTCCTCAGGTGTGTTGTTCACCTGTCCTCCTGTCCCCTCCTCAGGTGTGTTGTTCACCTGTCCTCCTGTCTCCTCACCTGTCCTCCTGTCCCCTCCTCACCTGTCCTCCTGTCCCCTCCTCACCTGTCCTCCTGTCCCCTCCTCAGGTGTGTTGTTCACCTGTCCTCCTGTCCCCTCCTCACCTGTCCTCCTGTCCCCTCCTCAGGTGTGTTGTTCACCTGTCCTCCTGTCCCCTCCTCACCTGTCCTCCTGTCCCCTCCTCACCTGTCCTCCTGTCCCCTCCTCACCTGTCCTCCTGTCTCCTCCTCAGGTGTTGTTCACCTGTCCTCCTGTCCCCTCCTCACCTGTCCTCCTGTCCCCAGGTGTGTTGTTCACCTGTCCCTCCTCAGGTGTGTTGTTCACCTGTCCTCCTGTCTCCCTCTCACCTATCCTCCTGTCCCTCTCCTGTCTCCTCCTCACCTGTCCTCCTGTCCCTCCTCACCTGTCCTCCTGTCCCCTCCTCAGGTGTGTTGTTCACCTGTCCTCCTGTCCCCTCCTCACCAGTCCTCCTGTCCCCTCCTCACCTGTCCTCCTGTCCCCTCCTCAGGTGTGTTTTTCACCTGTCCTCCTGTCCCCTCCTCAGTGTGTTGTTCACCTGTCCTCCTGTCCCCTCCTCACCTGTCCTCCTGTCTCCTCCTCACCTGTCCTCCTGTCTCCTCCTCACCTGTCCTCCTGTCTCCTCACCTGTCCTCCTGTCTCCACACCTGTCCTCCTGTCCCCTCCTCACCTGTCCTCCTGTCCCCTCCTCAGGTGTGTTGTTCACCTGTCCTCCTGTCCCCTCTTCACCTATCCTCCTGTCCCCTCCTCCTGTCTCCTCCTCACCTGTCCTCCTGTCTCCTCACCTGTCCTCCTGTCCCCTCCTCACCTGTCCTCCTGTCCCCTCCTCAGGTGTGTTGTTCACCTGTCCTCCTGTCTCCTCACCTGTCCTCCTGTCCCCTCCTCACCTGTCCTCCTGTCCCCTCCTCAGTGTGTTGTTCACCTGTCCTCCTGTCCCCTCCTCACCTGTCCTCCTGTCCCCTCCTCAGGTGTGTTGTTCACCTGTCCTCCTGTCCCCTCCTCACCTGTCCTCCTGTCTCCTCCTCAGGTGTGGTGTTCACCTGTCCTCCTGTCCCCTCCTCACCTGTCCTCCTGTCTCCTCCTCACCTGTTCTCCTGTCAACTCCTCACCTGTCCTCCATTCCCCTCCTCACCTGTCCTCCTGTCTCCTCCTCAGGTGTGTTGTTCACCTGTCCTCCTGTCCCCTCCTCACCTGTCCTCCTGTCCCCTCAGGTGTGTTGTTCACCTGTCCTCCTGTCCCCTCCTCAGGTGTGTTGTTCACCTGTCCTCCTGTCTCCTCCTCACCTATCCTCCTGTCCCCTCCTCCTGTCTCCTCCTCACCTATCCTCCTGTCCCCTCCTCCTGTCTCCTCCTCACCTGTCCTCCTGTCCCCTCCTCACCTGTCCTCCTGTCCCCTCCTCACCTGTCCTCCTGTCCCCTCCTCAGGTGTGTTGTTCACCTGTCCTCCTGTCCCCTCCTCAGGTGTTTGTTCACCTGTCCTCCTGTCTCCTCCTCACCCTGTCCTCCTGTCTCCTCCTCACCTGTCCTCCTGTCCCCTCCTCACCTGTCCTCCTGTCCCCTCCTCAGTGTGTTTTCACCTGTCCTCCTGCCCCTCCTCAGGTGTGTTGTTCACCTGTCCTCCTGTCTCCTCACCGTCCTCCTGTCCCCTCCTCACCTGTCCTCCTGTCCCCTCCTCACCTTCCTCCTGTCCCCTCCTAGGTGTGTTGTTCACCTGTCCTCCTGTCCCCTCCTCACCTGTCCTCCTGTTCCCTCCTCAGGTGTGTTGTTCACCTGTCCTCCTGTCCCCTCCTCACCTGTCCTCCTGTCCCCTCCTCAGGTGTGTTGTTCACCTGTCCTCCTGTCCCCTCCTCACCTGTCCTCCTGTCCCCTCCTCAGGTGTGTTGTTCACCTGTCCTCCTGTCCCCTCCTCACCTGTCCTCCTGTCTCCTCCTCAGGTGTGGTGTTCACCTGTCCTCCTGTCCCCTCCTCACCTGTCCTCCTGTCCCCTCCTCACCTGTCCTCCTGTCCCCTCCTCACCTGTCCTCCTGTCCCCTCCTCAGGTGTGTTGTTCACCTGTCCTCCTGTCTCCTCCTCACCTATCCTCCTGTCCCCTCCTCCTGTCTCCTCCTCACCTGTCCTCCTGTCCCCTCCTCACCTGTCCTCCTGTCCCCTCCTCAGGTGTGTTGTTCACCTGTCCTCCTGTCTCCTCCTCACCTGTCCTCCTGTCCCTCCTCACCTGTCCTCCTGTCCCCTCCTCAGGTGTGTTTTCACCTGTCCTCCTGTCCCCTCCTCAGGTGTGTTGTTCACCTGTCCTCCTGTCTCCTCACCTGTCCTCCTGTCTCCTCCTCACCTGTCCTCCTGTCTCCTCACCTGTCCTCCTGTCTCCACACCTGTCCTCCTGTCCCCTCCTCACCTGTCCTCCTGTCCCCTCCTCAGGTGTGTTGTTCACCTGTCCTCCTGTCCCCTCCTCAGGTGTGTTGTTCACCTGTCCTCCGTCCCTCCTCCTGTCCCCTCCTCACCTGTCCTCCTGTCCCCTCCTCAGGTGTGTTGTTCACTGTCCTCCTGTCCCCTCCTCACCTGTCCTCCTGTCCCCTCCTCAGGTGTGTTGTTCACCTGTCCTCCTGTCCCCTCCTCACCTGTCCTCCTGTCCCCTCCTCAGGTGTGTTGTTCACCTGTCCTCCTGTCCCCTCCTCACCTGTCTTCCTGTCCCCTCCTCAGGTGTGGTGTTCACCTGTCCTCCTGTCCCCTCCTCACCTGTCCTCCTGTCTCCTCCTCACCTGTCCTCCTGTCCCCTCCTCACCTGTCCTCCTGTCTCCTCCTCAGGTGTGTTGTTCACCTGTCCTCCTGTCCCCTCCTCACCTGTCCTCCTGTCCCCTCAGGTGTGTTGTTCACCTGTCCTCCTGTCCCCTCCTCAGGTGTGTTGTTCACCTGTCCTCCTGTCCCCTCCTCACCTGTCCTCCTGTCCCCTCCTCAGGTGTGTTGTTCACCTGTCCTCCTGTCCCCTCCTCCTGTCTCCTCCTCACCTGTCCTCCTGTCCCTCCTCACCTGTCCTCCTGTCCCCTCCTCACCTGTCCTCCTGTCCCTTCCTCAGGTGTGTTGTTCACCTGTCCTCCTGTCCCCTCCTCAGGTGTGTTGTTCACCTGTCCTCCTGTCCCCTCCTCACCTGTCCTCCTGTCTCCTCCTCACCTGTCCTCCTGTCCCCTCCTCACCTGTCCTCCTGTCCCCTCCTCAGGTGTGTTTTCACCTGTCCTCCTGCCCCCTCCTCAGGTGTGTTGTTCACCTGTCCTCCTGTCTCCTCACCTGTCCTCCTGTCCCCTCCTCACCTGTCCTCCTGTCCCCTCCTCACCTGTCCTCCTGTCCCCTCCTCAGGTGTGTTGTTCACCTGTCCTCCTGTCCCCTCCTCACCTGTCCTCCTGTCCCCTCCTCACCTGTCCTCCTGTCCCCTCCTCACCTGTCCTCCTGTCTCCTCCTCACCTGTCCTCCTGTCCCCTCCTCACCTGTCCTCCTGTCTCCTCCTCAGGTGTGTTGTTCACCTGTCCTCCTGTCTCCTCCTCACCTATCCTCCTGTCCCCTCCTCCTGTCTCCTCCTCACCTGTCCTCCTGTCCCCTCCTCACCTGTCCTCCTGTCCCCTCCTCAGGTGTGTTGTTCACCTGTCCTCCTGTCTCCTCCTCACCTGTCCTCCTGTCCCCTCCTCACCTGTCCTCCTGTCCCCTCCTCAGGTGTGTTTTTCACCTGTCCTCCTGTCCCCTCCTCAGGTGTGTTGTTCACCTGTCCTCCTGTCTCCTCCTCACCTGTCCTCCTGTCTCCTCACCTGTCCTCCTGTCTCCACACCTGTCCTCCTGTCCCCTCCTCACCTGTCCTCCTGTCCCCTCCTCAGGTGTGTTGTTCACCTGTCCTCCTGTCCCCTCTTCACCTATCCTCCTGTCCCCTCCTCCTGTCCCCTCCTCACCTGTCCTCCTGTCCCTCCTCAGGTGTGTTGTTCACCTGTCCTCCTGTCCCCTCCTCAGGTGTGTTGTTCACCTGTCCTCCTGTCTCCTCACCTGTCCTCCTGTCCCCTCCTCACCTGTCCTCCTGTCCCCTCCTCACCTGTCCTCCTGTCCCCTCCTCAGGTGTGTTGTTCACCTGTCCTCCTGTCCCCTCCTCACCTGTCCTCCTGTCTCCTCCTCACCTGTCCTCCTGTCCCTCCTCACCTGTCCTCCTGTCTCCTCCTCACCTGTCCTCCTGTCCCCTCCTCACCTGTCCTCCTGTCTCCTCCTCAGGTGTGTTGTTCACCTGTCCTCCTGTCTCCTCCTCACCTATCCTCCTGTCCCCTCCTCCTGTCTCCTCCTCACCTGTCCTCCTGTCCCCTCCTCACCTGTCCTCCTGTCCCCTCCTCAGGTGTGTTGTTCACCTGTCCTCCTGTCTCCTCCTCACCTGTCCTCCTGTCCCCTCCTCACCTGTCCTCCTGTCCCCTCCTCAGGTGTGTTTTCACCTGTCCTCCTGTCCCCTCCTCAGGTGTGTTGTTCACCTGTCCTCCTGTCTCCTCACCTGTCCTCCTGTCTCCTCCTCACCTGTCCTCCTGTCTCCTCACCTGTCCTCCTGTCTCCACACCTGTCCTCCTGTCCCCTCCTCACCTGTCCTCCTGTCCCCTCCTCAGGTGTGTTGTTCACCTGTCCTCCTGTCCCCTCTTCACCTATCCTCCTGTCCCCTCCTCCTGTCCCCTCCTCACCTGTCCTCCTGTCCCCTCCTCAGGTGTGTTGTTCACCTGTCCTCCTGTCCCCTCCTCAGGTGTGTTGTTCACCTGTCCTCCTGTCTCCTCACCTGTCCTCCTGTCTCCACACCTGTCCTCCTGTCCCCTCCTCACCTGTCCTCCTGTTCCCTCCTCAGGTGTGTTGTTCACCTGTCCTCCTGTCCCCTCTTCACCTATCCTCCTGTCCCCTCCTCCTGTCTCCTCCTCACCTGTCCTCCTGTCTCCTCCTCACCTGTCCTCCTGTCCCCTCCTCACCTGTCCTCCTGTCCCCTCCTCAGGTGTGTTGTTCACCTGTCCTCCTGTCCCCTCCTCAGGTGTGTTGTTCACCTGTCCTCCTGTCCCCTCCTCACCTGTCCTCCTGTCCTCCTCACCTGTCCTCCTGTCCCCTCCTCACCTGTCCTCCTGTCCCCTCCTCAGGTGTGTTTTTCACCTGTCCTCCTGCCCCTCCTCAGGTGTGTTGTTCACCTGTCCTCCTGTCTCCTCACCTGTCCTCCTGTCCCCTCCTCACCTGTCCTCCTGTCCCCTCCTCACCTGTCCTCCTGTCCCCTCCTCAGGTGTGTTGTTCACCTGTCCTCCTGTCCCCTCCTCACCTGTCCTCCTGTCCCCTCCTCAGGTGTGTTGTTCACCTGTCCTCCTGTCCCCTCCTCACCTGTCCTCCTGTCTCCTCCTCAGGTGCGATCCTGGGCCGCTCAGACATTCAGAAGTGTGTCCACTACAACTACAACCCTTCGTCTTCCTCGTCTTCCTCGTTGGCGTCTGAGAGTCAGGGTAACATGAGCGGGGTGGTCACCTGCTCCGGAGACAAGGACAAGAGGCTCCACTGCTTCGCCACCTGGAAGAACGTGTCCGGAGCCGTCCAGGTGGTCAAACAGGGCTGCTGGCTGGACGACGTCAACTGTTACGACAGGTGAGTACTTCCTGTCAGACTCTGGCGGGTCCCACAGGTGAGTACTTCCTGTGTCTGACGACCTTCTTCCTCCTCCTCTGCAGGCGCGAGTGCGTGGAGAGGAAGGACGCTCCTGAAGTCTTCTTCTGCTGCTGTGAAGGATCTTTGTGTAACAGCAGGTTCTTCTACAGTCCTGACAGCAGACAGACGCAGATACCAAGTAAGACCTCCTGATTACTGATGGGGTCCAGAATGATCTGGACCTGGAGGAGCCGTGTTGTTCTTGACTTTATAAACTGAATTAAGAATAACAACATTTTGTCCCTTTGTGTTGCCGTAGCCACAAACAAACCGGTGACGGCCAAGCCCCCGGTGCTGACCACTCTGATGTACTCGCTGGTTCCCATCATGGCCGTCACCGCCATCGTCCTCTTCTCCTTCTGGATGTACCGGCACCACAAACTGGCCTACCCTCCTGTCCTGGTGCCCACACAGGTGAGAGACTCGCACTGATTAGAAAGACCGGGACCAGGAGCGGCACTGGGTTAAAGTCAGCATGTGAGCTGGAGCTCCTCAGGGATCCGTCCTCGGTCTCCTGCTGGTTGACCTTTACACGCTCGCACACGTCACACAAACGCTCACCAGCGTCATACTCAGAACACACCTGCACGTTCCAACGACCTCCGCTCTCTCTATTCAGGATCAGGTGAGCTGATGGTAACCGTGACGATGAATCTCTGATCCTTGATTGGCCACTTCCCTTCCAAACGAATCAGGTCCTGCCCCAGGTCGTCGTGGCGGGACCAGGTCTGGTATCTGGTTTCAGATGGATTTAATCCTCTGGTGTCGACTTTACGTCCTGACTTACTCTGAGCTGGTACAAAGCGCTGCTGTAAAGACGCGTACACAGGGTCGGGTACAGAACCCGGTACCAATACAGGGTGTCTGCGGGGTCTTAAAGGGTCTTAAAGGGTCTTAAAGGGTCTTAAATCATTAAAAAGTCTTGATCGCCATTTAACAGGGTATTAAATTTTGTAGATATTGTGCGAAGCGGAAAACTGATTTACTAGCACAACCGACTGTAACTTTCCACCACGCCGGATCCCCAATGCTAATTGTTGAAAACATGGTCGGACTGAGCTCTGTGGCCGCTTGAACACCCCCGTTATTCAAAGACGAGAGCGAGATGCGCCGTCAGCAGGTGAAGCGCTGAGACAGCAGACAACAGGGAGAATATAAGCAGCATATTGGTTTGGCTAACGTTGGCCGGCTGTTCAGCTACATCTGTGCCTTTTTATTGAAACACCTTCAACTTTTCAGAAATGCGCTCGTCATCGTCACTTTTCGTGAGCAGATTAATCGCAGCCTGGACGGAGCGAGTTTCCAAATGTTGGACTAATCGTTCTGCCTAAATAGTTTGATTATTGACGAGTTAGTCGCCCACTGAAAATTAAAGTTAGAGACTAACTGTAGAATATTTTCCTGTCACAAAGTTAATGAATAAAAAACAACCCAAAATGAAACAGCTGTAAGTGGAATTAATATTATAATAGTGGTAAGTTTTATATAGTAAACTATTATAGAATATAGATTATAATTCAAATGAATATAGTAACAGCATATAATTAACATTAATATAAAAGCCAGGATGCCTTTGTGCCAACATGTGCTGCTCTCTGACAGCGACACGTTCCCCTTGTTCTCTTTTACATCTGTCTTACTAAAGTTTACACAAATCAGCTTTAGGATGCAGACAGCAGCTGTTGATCGCAAATGTCTGTGCTGCACTGCCAACGTTGTTTTTACGTTGTATTGATACAATGTTCGATGAAAGTTATCACACAGAGTGTTTACTTTTACAGTCTCAGTCTATTTATAGTAAATGTAAGTTAAAGGTGGGCTGTGTGGTCTTTAGTGGCTTCTAGCAGGAAGGTTTCAGATTGCAACCAACAGCATACGCTTCACATACCTGTGACTGAAAATAAGTTACAGCGACGTCAGCTAGGTATCAACTGGTCGGCGTTTGCAGGCAGGCTAACGTTATCTAGTTTGAACCGACTAACACAAAATCGCACTGTTTCACATGTTTGGCAGTAATGTTGCGCACATAAACATCTCAGCCTGTGTGAGACGATGGATTTTCGCAGGACATCCGACGAGTCCTTCACAAAGAAAAAACAGGCGACTGAGAAAGTTGGTGAAGTTACAACCTGGTCACGTACAGGTAATAAAATGCTATAAATATATTTAAATTCCTTTTGAAAACTCCACAGTTCCCCTTTTAAAGGTGTGAGGCTGACTTACAGCTCAAAGTTGTGCGGCAGTCTTGAAAAGGTCTTGAAAGGTTTTGAATTTCACTTCTGGATTCCTGTATGTACCCCGCAGTAGAACCGGAACCTACCAAACTGAATAAGAACACAAAGTTTGGTCGAACTTTAGTGTGTCGACGGAACCGTTTTGGCTCTGGTGCTCTGAAACATCCGAGGCGTCGGTACCGTTCACCGCAGTCCCAGATGGAGCGTCCCTCAGTGAGAGGCGCCGAGCCGAGCCGGGTCTGCTCGGTCTGTGTTAATGCTGACGTGGGCCAGAGGAAGTGACCCGGCTCAGCAGCAGCGCATAGTCAGTAATGATGGAAATTAACAGCCGCTAAATGAGGGTGGACTTTCCGTTTGGCGGCCAAATGTTGGAAGGCTACGCGCCACGTCGGCGGGTACATATATTCAGCGTATGGGGGTGTAACGGTCCAGGGCTTTGGGAACCGTGCACATGTGCACCGATGCAGTCTTTAACGTTAAATACTAGGCTTGTTTTGAGTGGAACAAATGTAAAGTCTGGAAGTTTCCACACGGACCATATCTCCGCCTGACAGCGCTACACAAGCAGCAGCTTTAGCCCCGCCTCTCGCTAACTAGTGACTTGAGCATCACGGCCAGTGAAGAGAAGCCAGAGCTTTAAGACCCCCCCTCATTGTTCAGGTCTCCTGTTTGGGACACTTCGGTTTCCAGTGAAATACAACAGCGGGCCGACATTTCTCAGCAGTGATCGATGTTACTAATGTCACTAATACTCACTAACGGTGTCGCAGGAAGGAGAACGTCTCCAACAAAACGAGCACAATGCAAACGCCTTTCAGCTTCTAAACAGACTTCAGACTTTTTTTATCTGAGCAGGCCTTCAGGCTGGGACTGATGATGCTGCAGTCTTACCGGCGGACAAAGGAAGATGCACGGTAGTCCTTAACACAGCGGACTACCAGGACAAAGTCAACTCACTACTAATGGACACAAACACATATGAGACACTGAGACGAGACCCAACCAGCGGATACAAGAAGAAGGCCATAGAATGTCTACAACAGCTACAGAAGGACAACATCATCACCCGGGAACAATATTACCGTTTGTATCCTGGAGAAGCCATTCCATGCATTTATGTACTACCCAAGATACACAAAGAAGGAGCCCCACTCAGGCCGATTATCAGCAGCATTAACTCGGTCACCTACAACATTGCCAAACACATTTCCACCATCTTAGCTCCATTGGTGGGAAACACGCCTCACCACGTCCAAAACTCTATTGACTTTGTAAACAAAGTTCGAGGACTAAAACTGGATCCAGATGAAACCATGGTATCCTATGACGTGACTTCTTTGTTCACCTGCATCCCCACCATAGAGGCAGTAGAAACCGTCAGGAAACGGCTAACACAAGACAACACCCTGGACAACAGAACTAGACTCAGCCCCGACCAGATCTGTAAATTACTCGACCTCTGTCTAAACACCGGTGGATTCTACAGACAGAAGCATGGCTGTGCCACGGGCTCACCGATTGTGGCAAACATCTACATGGAAGAAGTGGAGAATAAAGCCCTCAACTCCTTCAGAGGAACAGCACCGAGCCACTGGTACAGATATGTGGACGACACCTGGGTCAAAATTAAAAGCCTTCACAGAAGTAACAGTAACATCAAGTTCACACCAGAAGATGTTCACAACAACAGTTTGGCCTTCCTGGACTGCGCTGTACACATTGAAGAGGACACAGAAAACCCACACACACAGACCAATACCTACTGTTCGATTCCCACCACCCACTGGAGCACAAGCTAGGGGTCATGAGAACACTGCACCACAGAGCGGAAAACATACCAACAAGCGCCCAAGCCAGAGAGAAGGAACAGAAGCACCTGAAGGGGGCACTTACAGCCTGTGGAGACCCTAAATGGACCTTTGTGAAAACAGCCACAAGATCCAAGAAGAACAAAACTACAGGGGAGGAAAAGAAGGTCAATTAGAGCCGTTCGTTGGTTGTTGCTTGTGCTTGTTTGATGTTGCTTGTGTTTGATTGGTGTAGCTGTGTAAGGGGCGGAGCGTGTAGCCACTTTCAGACGAAAACAATATCCACACGTCTCACTCGCTTCTTCAGACTGAACAACAGTTTGCAGCTCTATCCCGTATGAAAAAGACCTTTATCCTGCAACCATGTGTGCTTTCACACCGCGGCCCGGCTACACAGGAAGCTGCGGCGTGCTGCGGCGTGGCTTTTCACAAACACATCGTCCCGTCTTTCTGTAGTGATGAGGTTGAATGATTAATCAGCTTCTTGTAAGTTTATAAAATAATAGTTGTGTTTTAAGAACGTTTAACAGCAGTAACATCGTGTAGCTTCAGATTTGACTCCGGCCTCCTTGTTAAGTTGGTATTTGACATAATTCCTCATTATCTCGATGAACAGAAACAGGCCATTTATTACTTTGGCCGGTGGGTGTTTTTACCCAGCAGCCACCTGGGCAGCTGATTTCCAGCCCTGCTGAGGATAGAAAGTGTTTGAGTGTGTGGATGAAGGAAACTGTTTCTTCTTCTTCTTCCTGTCTGACTGAATGTTTCTCCTCTCAGCACGCCTTTCACATAATGATCGAGGTAAGAGGTCGGACTGCTGCTGCTCGTCCACTTTGCATCTTCATCCTCCTTTTCTTTCTCTTTCTTTGTGTTTCTGCTCTGTGTTGCTCGCTGAGGTTGTTTTACATTCACTCGTGCATGAGCTCACTGCATTTAATGCGATGTGTTTCCATCAGGTGTTGGCTGTTGTTACTTTAGTGTTTCTGGATCTAAACGTTCATTTTATTTCTGTTTTTAATGTGAACTTGGTGAAATGTTTCAACTCTGTGATCTTTCTGTAGTGCTGAAGAGTTCACACCTGATCACTGTACAGAGGAGGGATTCACCCTCAGTGCTCCATGAAACAGCCGCAGACTCTCTACAGTCTCTCACATGTGTCCATGTGGTCTCTTCCAGGACCCCGGGCCCCTGCCCCCCTCCCCCATCCTGGGCCAGAAGCCCCTGCAGCTGCTGGAGATCAAAGCCAGGGGGCGCTTCGGCTGCGTGTGGAAGGCCCAGCTGCTCAGTGAATACGTCGCCGTCAAGATCTTCCCCATCCAGGTCTGTCGGAGCCGCCCTGAACGCACCGCCGCTCGTCCAGCGTTACAGTTAAAGACACCCTGAACTCACCGCCGCTCGTCCAGCGTTACAGTTAAAGACACCCTGAACGCACCGCCGCATGTCCAGCGTTAAAGACACCCTGAACGCACCGCCGCATGTCCAGCATTAGAGTTAAAGACACCCTGAACGCACCGCCGCTCGTCCAGCGTTAAAGACACCCTGAACGCACCGCCGCTCGTCCAGCATTAGAGTTAAAGACACCCTGAACGCACCGCCGCTCGTCCAGCGTTAGAGTTAAAGACACCCTGAACGCACCGCCGCTCGTCCAGCGTTAAAGACACCCTGAACGCACCGCCGCTCATCCAGCATTAGAGTTAAAGACACCCTGAACGCACCGCCGCTCGTCCAGCGTTAAAGACACCCTGAACGCACCGCCGCTCGTCCAGCATTAGAGTTAAAGACACCCTGAACGCACCGCCGCATGTCCAGCGTTAAAGACACCCTGAACGCACCGCCGCTCGTCCAGCGTTAGAGTTAAAGACACCCTGAACGCACCGCCGCTCGTCCAGAGTTAAAGACACCCTGAACGCACCGCCGCTCGTCCAGCGTTAAAGACACCCTGAACGCACCGCCGCTCGTCCAGCGTTAGAGTTAAAGACACCCTGAACGCACCGCCGCTCGTCCAGCGTTAAAGACACCCTGAACGCACCGCCGCTCGTCCAGCGTTAAAGACACCCTGAACGCACCGCCGCTCGTCCAGCGTTAGAGTTAAAGACACCCTGAACGCACCGCCGCTTGTCCAGCGTTAGAGTTAAAGACACCCTGAACGCACCGCCGCTCGTCCAGAGTTAAAGACACCCTGAACGCACCGCCGCTCGTCCAGCGTTAGAGTTAAAGACACCCTGAACGCACCGCCGCTCGTCCAGCGTTAAAGACACCCTGAACGCACCGCCGCTCGTCCAGCATTAGAGTTAAAGACACCCTGAACGCACCGCCGCTCGTCCAGCGTTAAAGACACCCTGAACGCACCGCCGCTCGTCCAGCGTTAGAGTTAAAGACACCCTGAACGCACCGCCGCTCGTCCAGCATTAGAGTTAAAGACACCCTGAACGCACCGCCGCTCGTCCAGAGTTAAAGACACCCTGAACGCACCGCCGCTCGTCCAGCGTTAGAGTTAGACACCCTGAACGCACCGCCGCTCGTCCAGCATTAGAGTTAAAGACACCCTGAACGCACCGCCGCTCGTCCAGCGTTAAAGACACCCTGAACGCACCGCCGCTCGTCCAGCATTAGAGTTAAAGACACCCTGAACGCACCGCCGCTCGTCCAGCGTTAAAGACACCCTGAACGCACCGCCGCTCGTCCAGCGTTAAAGACACCCTGAACGCACCGCCGCTCGTCCAGCGTTAGAGTTAAAGACACCCTGAACGCACCGCCGCTCGTCCAGCGTTAAAGACACCCTGAACGCACCGCCGCTCGTCCAGCGTTAGAGTTAAAGACACCCTGAATGCACCGCCGCTCGTCCAGCGTTAAAGACACCCTGAACGCACCGCCGCTCGTCCAGTGTTACAGTTAAAGACACCCTGAATGCACCGCCGCTCGTCCAGCGTTACAGTTGTGGTGATTTCTCTGGTTGCAGCTGGGAGGTTTCAGTTTTAAAGCTCAGAGCTTTAATCCTCCTGAGGCTGACCGGGTCCTTGGCCAATCAGCATCCAGTAAACCCATCATGACCTCAATTAACCCCCCCCCCCCACACACACACACACACGTCAGCCTTCAGTCATCACGCTGTGAAACATTTCCATCTGAAGTCATTCAGTGAAAATCAGCTGGACCCGACTCTGTGCTCAGATGGGTTGTAGGTCACACAGGCCTGACCCCTGACCCCTGACCTCTGACCCCTCTCTGTATTCAGGACAAGCAGTCGTGGCAGAACGAGTACGAGATCTTCACCCTGAGCGGGATGAGACACGAGAACCTGCTGCAGTTCATCGGAGCCGAGAAGAGAGGCAGCAACCTGGACATGGAGCTGTGGCTCATCACCGCCTACCATGAGAAGGTGCTGCCCCCTGCTGGAGCCCTGCAGCCCTGCAGAGTCCACATTAGTCTGTTAGCTGAGGCTTTTATCCAAAACCTCTTCCAGCTGCTGAATATGTCAGAGGTCTCCCTGCTCTGGAGCAGCTGGGAGTCACACTGGGGGATGTTTAATCCACTGCACCACCACCGCCCCTATTACATAAAATCTAATGAAACTAGACCTGCAGGCAGGGACTAACGGGGTCCAGGCCTCCCCTGGCGGCCTGAGGAGGCACTGCAAGGCGGACCTGCGGTCCCACCTGTAAGCCTGTAGAGACGAAACCAGTGACTCAAGAGGAGTTTAGTTCATGTTATAGTTCTGATCGTGTCAGACTTCACATCACAGGCAGAGCTGTGTGGAGATGATGTCACTTCCTTTGTATGAGGGTTGTTTTCTTCTTCTAAGGTTAATTTTCCTCGTGCAGATTTGTTGAAAACAGATTATATCAGAATAGTTCTGGATGTTCTGCCTCAGATTAATGATCTTCTGTTTGGCATCAAGTGTTTGTTCTGAGCACAAAGAAAAGTTTACACCACATTAACTTTCTCTCAGCAGAACTCAGCCTTTAAACTGAAAGATTAGTGATCTGATTTATCCTGATAATTATTGATATCAGATGATGTTCTGTGTTCTGATGTTCTGTGTTCTGTCCTCAGGGTTCTCTGACAGACTACCTGAAGGCAAACGTCCTCTCCTGGTCTGAACTGTGTCTCATCGCTCAGTCGATGTCTCGAGGTCTCGCCTACCTGCACGAGGACATACCTGGACACAAGGACGGACACAAGCCTGCCATCGCACACAGGTACACACACACACACACACACACACACACACAGATAGATACGTCCATACAGGTAAACACAGCTACACACACAGGTACTCACACACACACAGGTACACACACACTGTGAGGGGAGGAGTCTCACTCTGTGTGTGTTTCAGGGACTTGAAGAGTAAGAACGTGCTGCTGAAGTCCAACCTGACCGCCTGCATCGCTGACTTCGGCCTCGCTCTCAGGTTTGAGGCGGGAAAATCTCCTGGAGACACGCACGGACAGGTGAGTCCACCTGAGACACCTGACCTTTAACCTTGAATCCTTTTACAGTGATGGTGGAGGACATCAGTGTCTGTCAGTCCATCACACATCAGTCCGGTGGAGGCAGATGGCCGCCCACCCTGAGTCATGGTTCTGCTCGAGGTTTCTGCCTCTTAAAGGAAGTTTTTCCTTGCCTCTGTCTCCTAGTGCTGCTCTTGGTGGGAACTGTTGGGCTTCTGTAAATATCATCACAGAGTACGGTCTAGACCTGCTCTTTATGAAAAGCGCTGTGAGATAACTGTTGTTGTGATTTGGTGCTATATAAATAAAACTGAATTGAATTGAAAGTTAGCAGCTCTGAGGCATCTTTAAATCTCATGAAGAAGAAGAACTGATTGATCTGAACTCCTCCTCACACACCTGCTCGTCTGTAGTTCAGTCTGATCGATCTGTTTTAGAAGCAGCAGAGGACGAATTTGACAGGTGGAGGGTCTCAGTTCTTTCCACTTGTACCTTTTATTCTGTTTAATTATATAAAAATTATGTATAAAATTTATTTTACCGGACCACATGGCAGACAGGTTGGGAACTAGGATCTGGTCTGTGTTTGATGGTCCAGACCTTTAAAGTGTCCCTGTTAATGTGTCAGGTGGGGACCAGGAGGTACATGGCCCCGGAGGTACTAGAGGGGGCCATTAACTTCCAGAGAGACGCCTTCCTGAGGATAGACATGTACGCTCTGGGTCTGGTGCTATGGGAGCTCGCCTCACGCTGCAAAGCTGCTGACGGTAAGAAACCCTCAGACAGACGGACTTCAGACCTGTTCCAGGAAGACCAGCTGGAAACTGAATCTGATGAAGAATAGTATTATATGTGGCGTGGGCCAGCAGTTTGCTCAGAGCACCACATGGTGGTGGGGGAGAGTCCTGCACCGGACTGAGTTTAAACCTCCTGCTCCCCCACAGCAAAGTTTTAACACATTTCTGAAAAACATTTTGTGTTCTTCTTCTGTGCTCATGTGAACCTGATGGTTTACATGAGCGAGTTGTTGAAGAAGCCAGTGAGACGCAATCTTAATTTAGTAACTTAAGATCTGGGTCTAGTGGTCTCTGTGTGTCTGTTCTGGACTCTGATGGTCCCCCTTCTCTCTGATCTAGGTCCTGTGGACGAGTACATGGTGCCGTTTGAGGAGGAGGTGGGCCAGCATCCGTCTCTGGAGGACATGCAGGAGGTGGTGGTCCACAAGAAGATGAGACCGACGCTCAGAGAGTGCTGGCAGAAACACGCTGTGAGTCAGACTGCGTTACCCATAATGCACCACTCGTCTCTTACCCACAATGCATGTGAAAATTTTAACTGACAATTTTGACTGATATGAGTGACGGTGTTGTGGATGTTTGAGTGACTGTGTTGTGGATGTTTGAGTGACGGACGGTGTTGTGGATGTTTGAGTGACGGTGTTGTTGATATTGTAGTGTTGTGGATGTATGAGTGACGGTGTTGTTGATGTTTTAGTGACGGTGTTGTTGATGTTTCATTGACATTGTAGTGTTGTTGATGTAGTGTTGTTGATGTATGAGTGACTGTGTTGTTGATGTATGAGTGACGGTGTTGTTGATGTATGAGTGACGGTGTTGTTGATGTATGAGTGACGGTGTTGTTGATGTATGAGTGACGGTGTTGATATTGTAGTGTTGTGGATGTATGAGTGACGGTGTTGTTGATGTATGAGTGACGTTGTTTGAGTGACGTTGTTGATATTGTAGTGTTGTGGATGTATGAGTGATGGTGTTGTTGATTTATGAGTGACGGTGTTGTGTTGTTGATATTGTGGTGTTGTGGATGTATGAGTGACGGTGTTGTGGATGTATGAGTGACGGTGTTGATATTGTAGTGTTGTGGATGTATGAGTGACGGTGTTGTGGATGTATGAGTGACGGTGTTGTGGATGTATGAGTGACGGTGTTGTGGATGTTTGAGTGTTGTGGATGTATGAGTGACGGTGTTGATATTGTGGTGTTGTGGATGTATGAGTGACGGTGTTGTGGATGTATGAGTGACGGTGTTGATATTGTAGTGTTGTGGATGTATGAGTGACGGTGTTGTGGATGTATGAGTGACGGTGTTGTGGATGTTTGAGTGACGGTGTTGTGGATGTTTGAGTGACGGTGTTGTGGATGTTTGAGTGACGGTGTTGTTGATATTTTAGTGTTGTGGATGTTTTAGTGACAGTCTTTAGATCTTGTACTGACGGTGTTATGAATGTCCAGTGGGACGGTGTTGTTGATGTATGAGTGACGGTGTTGTTGATGTATGAGTGACGGTGTTGATATTGTAGTGTTGTGGATGTTTTAGTGTTGTAGATGTTTGAGTGACGGTGTTGTGGATGTATGAGTGACGGTGTTGTGGATGTATGAGTGACGGTGTTGTGGATGTATGAGTGACGGTGTTGTGGATGTATGAGTGACGGTGTTGTTGATGTTTGAGTGACGGTGTTGTGGATGTTTGAGTGACGGTGTTGTGGATGTTTGAGTGACGGTGTTGTGGATGTTTGAGTGACGGTGTTGATATTGTAGTGTTGTGGATGTATGAGTGACGGTGTTGTTGATGTATGAGTGACGGTGTTGTTGATGTATGAGTGACGGTGTTGTTATTGTAGTGTTGTGGATGTTTTAGTGTTGTAGATGTTTGAGTGACGGTGTTGTGGATGTATGAGTGACGGTGTTGTGGATGTATGAGTGACGGTGTTGTGGATGTATGAGTGACGGTGTTGTGGATGTATGAGTGACGGTGTTGTGGATGTATGAGTGACGGTGTTGTGGATGTATGAGTGACGGTGTTGTGGATGTATGAGTGACGGTGTTGTTGATATGTGGTGTTGTGGATGTTTGAGTGACGGTGTTGTGGATGTTTGAGTGACGGTGTTGTGGATGTATGAGTGACGGTGTTGTGGATGTTTGAGTGACGTTGTTGATATTGTAGTGTTGTGGATGTTTGAGTGATGGTGTTGATATTGTAGTGTTGTGGATGTATGAGTGACGGTGTTGTGGATGTATGAGTGATGGTGTTGTTGATGTATGAGTGACGGTGTTGATATTGTAGTGTTGTGGATGTTTTAGTGTTGTGGATGTATGAGTGACGGTGTTGTGGATGTATGAGTGACGGTGTTGTGGATGTATGAGTGACGGTGTTGTGGATGTATGAGTGACGGTGTTGTTGATATTGTAGTGTTGTGGATGTTGGAATGACGGTGTTGTTGATATTGTGGTGTTGTGGATGTTTGAGTGACGGTGTTGTGGATGTATGAGTGACGGTGTTGTATGAGTGACGGTGTTGTGGATGTATGAGTGACGGTGTTGTGGATGTATGAGTGACGGTGTTGTGGATGTATGAGTGACGGTGTTGTGGATATTGTAGTGTTGTGGATGTATGAGTGACGGTGTTGTGGATGTATGAGTGACGGTGTTGTGGATGTTTGAGTGACGGTGTTGTTGATATTGTGGTGTTGTGGATGTATGAGTGACGGTGTTGTGGATGTATGAGTGACGGTGTTGTGGATGTATGAGTGACGGTGTTGTTGATATTGTAGTGTTGTGGATGTTTGAATGACGGTGTTGTTGATATTGTGGTGTTGTGGATGTATGAGTGACGGTGTTGATATTGTAGTGTTGTGGATGTTTGAGTGACGGTGTTGTGGATGTATGAGTGACGGTGTTGTTGATATTGTAGTGTTGTGGATGTTTGAATGACGGTGTTGTTGATATTGTAGTGTTGTGGATGTATGAGTGACGGTGTTGTTGATATTGTAGTGTTGTGGATGTTTTAGTGTTGTGGATGTTTGAGTGACGGTGTTGTTGATATTGTGGTGTTGTGGATGTATGAGTGACGGTGTTGTGGATGTATGAGTGTTGTGGATGTTTGAGTGACGGTGTTGTGGATGTATGAGTGACGGTGTTGTGGATGTATGAGTGACGGTGTTGTGGATGTATGAGTGACGGTGTTGTTGATATTGTGGTGTTGTGGATGTATGAGTGACGGTGTTGTGGATGTATGAGTGACGGTGTTGTGGATGTATGAGTGACGGTGTTGTGGATGTATGAGTGACGGTGTTGTGGATGTATGAGTGACGGTGTTGTTGATATTGTAGTGTTGTGGATGTATGAGTGACGGTGTTGTGGATGTATGAGTGACGGTGTTGTTGATATTGTAGTGTTGTGGATGTGTTAGTGTTGTGGATGTTTGAGTGACGGTGTTGTTGATATTGTGGTGTTGTGGATGTATGAGTGACGGTGTTGTGGATGTATGAGTGTTGTGGATGTTTGAGTGACGGTGTTGTGGATGTATGAGTGACGGTGTTGTGGATGTATGAGTGACGGTGTTGTGGATGTATGAGTGACGGTGTTGTTGATGTTTGAGTGACGGTGTTGATGATGTATGAGTGACGGTGTTGATATTGTAGTGCTGTGGATGTTTGAGTGACGGTGTTGATGATGTTTGAGTGACGGTGTTGATGATGTTTGAGTGACGGTGTTGATATTGTAGTGCTGTGGATGTATGAGTGACGGTGTTGTTGATGTATGAGTGACGGTGTTGTGGATGTATGAGTGACGGTGTTGATATTGTAGTGCTGTGGATGTTTGAGTTACGGTGTTGTTGATGTATGAGTGACAGTGTTGTGGATGTTTTAGTGTTGTGGATGTTGATGATGTTTGAGTGACGGTGTTGTGTTGTTGATATTGTAGTGCTGTGGATGTTTGAGTGACGGTGTTGTGGATGTTTGAGTGACGGTGTTGATATTGTAGAGTTGTGGATGTTTTAGTGTTGTTGATGTTTGAGTGACGGTGTTGATATTGTAGTGCTGTGGATGTTTGAGTGACGGTGTTGTTGATGTTTTAGTGACGTTGATATTGTAGAGTTGTGGATGTTTTAGTGTTGTTGATGTTTGAGTGACGTTGTTGATATTGTAGTGCTGTGGATGTTTGCGTTACGGTGTTGTTGATGTTTGAGTGACGTTGATATTGTAGTGTTGTGGATGTTTTAGTGTTGTTGATGTATGAGTGACAGTGTTGTGGATGTTTGAGTGACGTTGATATTGTAGTGTTGTGGATGTTTTAGTGTTGTTGATGTATGAGTGACGGTGTTGTGGATGTATGAGTGACGGTGTTGTGGATGTATGAGTGACGGTGTTGTGGATGTATGAGTGACGGTGTTGTAGATATTGTGGTGTTGTGGATGTATGAGTGACGGTGTTGATATTGTAGTGTTGTGGATGTATGAGTGACGGTGTTGTGGATGTATGAGTGACGGTGTTGTTGATATTGTAGTGTTGTGGATGTTTGAATGACGGTGTTGTTGATATTGTGGTGTTGTGGATGTATGAGTGACGGTGTTGTGGATGTATGTGTGACGGTGTTGATATTGTAGTGTTGTGGATGTATGAGTGACGGTGTTGTTGATATTGTAGTGTTGTGGCTGTGTTAGTGTTGTGGATGTTTGAGTGACCTTGTTGTTGATATTGTGGTGTTTTGGATGTATGAGTGACGGTGTTGTTGATATTGTGGTGTTGTGGATGTATGAGTGACGGTGTTGTGGATGTATGAGTGACGGTGTTGATATTGTGGTGTTGTGGATGTATGAGTGACGGTGTTGATATTGTAGTGTTGTGGCTGTGTTAGTGTTGTTGATGTATGAGTGACAGTGTTGTGGATGTTTGAGTGATGGTGTTGATGATGTTTGAGTTACGGTGTTGTTGATGTATGAGTGACGTTGATATTGTAGTGTTGTGGATGTTTTAGTGTTGTGGATGTATGAGTGACGGTGTTGTGGATGTATGAGTGACGGTGTTGTTGATATTGTGGTGTTGTGGATGTTTGAGTGACGGTGTTGTGGATGTTTGAGTGACAGTGTTGTGGATGTATGAGTGACGGTGTTGTGGATGTATGAGTGACGGTGTTGTGGATGTATGAGTGACGGTGTTGTGGATGTATGAGTGACGGTGTTGTGGATGTATGAGTGACGGTGTTGTTGATATTGTAGTGTTGTGGATGTTTGAATGACGGTGTTGTTGATATTGTGGTGTTGTGGATGTATGAGTGACGGTGTTGTGGATGTATGAGTGACGGTGTTGTTGATATTGTAGTGTTGTGGATGTTTGAATGACGGTGTTGTTGATATTGTGGTGTTGTGGATGTATGAGTGACGGTGTTGTGGATGTATGAGTGACGGTGTTGATATTGTAGTGTTGTGGATGTATGAGTGACGGTGTTGTGGATGTATGAGTGACGGTGTTGTTGATATTGTAGTGTTGTGGATGTTTGAATGACGGTGTTGTTGATATTGTGGTGTTGTGGATGTATGAGTGACGGTGTTGTGGATGTATGAGTGACGGTGTTGATATTGTAGTGTTGTGGATGTATGAGTGACGGTGTTGTTGATATTGTAGTGTTGTGGCTGTGTTAGTGTTGTGGATGTTTGAGTGACGGTGTTGTTGATGTTTTAGTGACGTTGTTTGAGTGACGGTGTTGTTGATATTGTGGTGTTGTGGATGTATGAGTGACGGTGTTGTGGATGTATGAGTGACGGTGTTGTTGATATTGTAGTGTTGTGGCTGTGTTAGTGTTGTGGATGTTTGAGTGACGGTGTTGTTGATATTGTGGTGTTTTGGATGTATGAGTGACGGTGTTGTGGATGTATGAGTGACGGTGTTGTGTTGTTGATATTGTAGTTTTGTGGATGTATGAGTGTCGGTTTTGTGGATGTATGAGTGTCGGTGTTGTTGATATTGTAGTGTTGTGGATGTATGAGTGACGGTGTTGTGGATGTATGAGTGACGGTGTTGTTGATATTGTAGTGTTGTGGCTGTGTTAGTGTTGTGGATGTTTGAGTGACGGTGTTGTTGATATTGTGGTGTTGTGGATGTATGAGTGACGGTGTTGTGGATGTATGAGTGACGGTGTTGTGTTGTTGATATTGTAGTTTTGTGGATGTATGAGTGACGGTGTTGTTGATGTATGAGTGACGGTGTTGATATTGTAGTGTTGTGGATGTATGAGTGATGGTGTTGTGGATGTTTTAGTGACGGTGTTGATATTGTAGAGTTGTGGATGTTTTAGTGTTGTGGATGTTTGAGTGACGGTGTTGTGGATGTATGAGTGACGGTGTTGTTGATGTATGAGTGACGGTGTTGATGTATGAGTGATGGTGTTAATGATGTTTTAGTGACGTTGTTGATATTGTAGAGTTGTGGATGTTTTAGTGTTGTGGATGTATGAGTGACGGTGTTGTGGATGTATGAGTGACGGTGTTGTTGATGTTTTAGTGACGTTGATATTTTAGAGTTGTGGATGTTTTAGTGTTGTTGATGTTTGAGTGACGGTGTTGATATTGTAGTGCTGTGGATGTTTGAGTTACGGTGTTGTTGATGTATGAGTGACGGTGTTGATGATGTTTGAGTGACGGTGTTGATGATGTTTGAGTGACGGTGTTGTGTTGTTGATATTGTAGTGCTGTGGATGTTTGAGTGACGGTGTTGTTGATGTATGAGTGATGGTGTTGTGGATGTTTTAGTGACGTTGTTGATATTGTAGTGTTGTGGATGTTTTAGTGCTGTGGATGTTTGAGTGACGGTGTTGTTGATGTATGAGTGACGGTGTTGATGATCTTTGATTGACGGTGTTGATGATGTTTGAGTGACGGTGTTGATGATGTTTGAGTGACGGTGTTGTGTTGTTGATATTGTAGTGCTGTGGATGTTTGAGTGACGGTGTTGTTGATGTATGAGTGACGGTGTTGTTGATGTATGAGTGACGGTGTTGATGATGTTTGAGTGACGGTGTTGTGTTGTTGATATTGTAGTGCTGTGGATGTTTGAGTTACGGTGTTGTGGATGTTTGAGTGACGTTGATATTGTAGTGTTGTGGATGTTTTAGTGTTGTGGATGTTTGAGTGACGGTGTTGTGGATGTTTGAGTGACGGTGTTGTTGATGTTTTAGTGACGTTGTTGATATTGTAGAGTTGTGGATGTTTTAGTGTTGTTGATGTTTGAGTGACGGTGTTGTTGATGTATGAGTGACGGTGTTGATGATGTATGAGTGACGGTGTTGATGATGTATGAGTGACGGTGTTGATGATGTATGAGTGACGGTGTTGATGATGTTTGAGTGACGGTGTTGATGATGTTTGAGTGACGGTGTTGATGATGTTTGAGTGACGGTGTTGATATTGTGGTGTTGTGGATGTATGAGTGACGGTGTTGATATTGTAGTGCTGTGGATGTTTGAGTTACGGTGTTGTTGATGTTTGAGTGACGTTGATATTGTAGTGTTGTGGATGTTTTAGTGTTGTGGATGTTGATGATGTTTGAGTGACGGTGTTGATATTGTAGTGCTGTGGATGTTTGAGTGACGTTGATATTGTAGTGTTGTGGATGTTTTAGTGTTGTGGATGTTGATGATGTTTGAGTGACGGTGTTGTGTTGTTGATATTGTAGTGCTGTGGATGTTTGAGTGACGGTGTTGTGGATGTTTGAGTGACGGTGTTGTGGATGTTTGAGTGACGGTGTTGTGGATGTTTGAGTGACGGTGTTGTTGATGTTTTAGTGACGTTGTTGATATTGTAGAGTTGTGGATGTTTTAGTGTTGTTGATTTTTGAGTGACGGTGTTGATATTGTAGTGCTGTGGATGTTTGAGTGACGGTGTTGTTGATGTTTTAGTGACGTTGTTGATATTGTAGAGTTGTGGATGTTTTAGTGTTGTTGATTTTTGAGTGACGGTGTTGATATTGTAGTGCTGTGGATGTTTGAGTGATGTTGATATTGTAGTGTTGTGGATGTTTTAGTGTTGTTGATGTATGAGTGACAGTGTTGTGGATGTTTGAGTGACGTTGATATTGTAGTGTTGTGGATGTTTTAGTGTTGTTGATGTTTGAGTGATGGTGTTGATATTGTAGTGCTGTGGATGTATGAGTGACGGTGTTGTTGATGTATGAGTGATGGTGTTGATATTGTAGTGCTGTGGATGTTTGAGTGACGGTGTTGTTGATGTTTTAGTGACGTTGTTGATATTGTAGAGTTGTGGATGTTTTAGTGTTGTTGATGTTTGAGTGATGGTGTTGATGATGTTTGAGTTACGGTGTTGATGTATGAGTTACGTTGATATTGTAGAGTTGTGGATGTTTTAGTGTTGTGGATGTTTGAGTGATGGTGTTGATGATGTTTGAGTTACGGTGTTGTTGATGTATGAGTTACGTTGATATTGTAGAGTTGTGGATGTTTTAGTGTTGTTGATGTATGAGTGACAGTGTTGTGGATGTTTGAGTGATGGTGTTGATGATGTTTGAGTTACGGTGTTGTTGATGTATGAGTGACGTTGATATTGTAGTGTTGTGGATGTTTTAGTGTTGTTGATGTTTGAGTGACGGTGTTGTGGATGTTTGAGTGACGTTGATATTGTAGTGTTGTGGATGTTTTAGTGTTGTGGATGTATGAGTGATGGTGTTAATGATGTTTTAGTGACGTTGTTGATATTGTAGAGTTGTGGATGTTTTAGTGTTGTTGATGTTTGAGTGACGGTGTTGTGGATGTTTGAGTGACGTTGATATTGTAGTGTTGTGGATGTTTTAGTGTTGTGGATGTATGAGTGATGGTGTTAATGATGTTTTAGTGACGTTGTTGATATTGTAGAGTTGTGGATGTTTTAGTGTTGTTGATGTTTGAGTGACAGTGTTGTGGATGTTTGAGTGACGTTGATATTGTAGTGTTGTGGATGTTTAGTGTTGTGGATGTTTGAGTGATGGTGTTGATGATGTTTGAGTTACGGTGTTGTTGATGTATGAGTGACGTTGATATTGTAGTGTTGTGGATGTTTGAGTGATGGTGTTGATGATGTTTGAGTGACGGTGTTGATGATGTTTGAGTGACGGTGTTGATATTGTAGTGCTGTGGATGTTTGAGTGACAGTGTTGATGATGTATGAGTGACGGTGTTGTTGATGTATGAGTGACGGTGTTGATATTGTAGTGTTGTGGATGTTTGAGTTACGGTGTTGTTGATGTATGAGTGACGGTGTTGATATTGTAGTGTTGTGGATGTATGAGTGACGTTGATATTGTAGTGTTGTGGATGTTTTAGTGTTGTGGATGTTGATGATGTTTGAGTGACGGTGTTGTGTTGTTGATATTGTAGTGCTGTGGATGTTTGAGTGACGGTGTTGTGGATGTTTGAGTGACGGTGTTGTTGATGTTTTAGTGACGTTGTTGATATTGTAGAGTTGTGGATGTTTAGTGTTGTTGATTTTTGAGTGACGGTGTTGATATTGTAGTGCTGTGGATGTTTGAGTGACTGTGTTGTGGATGTTTGAGTGACGTTGATATTGTAGTGTTGTGGATGTTTTAGTGTTGTGGATGTATGAGTGATGGTGTTAATGATGTTTTAGTGACGTTGTTGATATTGTAGAGTTGTGGATGTTTTAGTGTTGTTGATGTTTGAGTGACAGTGTTGTGGATGTTTGAGTGACGTTGATATTGTAGTGTTGTGGATGTTTTAGTGTTGTGGATGTTTGAGTGATGGTGTTGATGATGTTTGAGTTACGGTGTTGTTGATATGAGTGACGTTGATATTGTAGTGTTGTGGATGTTTGAGTGATGGTGTTGATGATGTTTGAGTGACGGTGTTGATGATGTTTGAGTGACGGTGTTGATATTGTAGTGCTGTGGATGTTTGAGTGACAGTGTTGATGATGTATGAGTGACGGTGTTGTTGATGTATGAGTGACGGTGTTGATATTGTAGTGTTGTGGATGTTTGAGTTACGGTGTTGTTGATGTATGAGTGACGGTGTTGATATTGTAGTGTTGTGGATGTATGAGTGACGTTGATATTGTAGTGTTGTGGATGTTTTAGTGTTGTGGATGTTGATGATGTTTGAGTGACGGTGTTGTGTTGTTGATATTGTAGTGTTGTGGATGTATGAGTGACGGTGTTGTGGATGTTTGAGTGACGGTGTTGTGGATGTTTGAGTGACGTTGTTGATATTGTAGAGTTGTGGATGTTTTAGTGTTGTTGATGTTTGAGTGACGGTGTTGATATTGTAGTGCTGTGGATGTTTGAGTGACGTTGTTGATATTGTAGAGTTGTGGATGTTTTAGTGTTGTTGATGTTTGAGTGACGGTGTTGATATTGTAGTGCTGTGGATGTTTGAGTTACGGTGTTGTTGATGTTTGAGTGACGTTGATATTGTAGTGTTGTGGATGTTTTAGTGTTGTTGATGTTTGAGTGACGTTGATATTGTAGTGTTGTGGATGTTTTAGTGTTGTTGATGTTTGAGTGACGGTGTTGATATTGTAGTGCTGTGGATGTTTGAGTGACGGTGTTGTTGATGTATGAGTGATGGTGTTGATATTGTAGTGTTGTGGATGTTTGAGTGACGGTGTTGTTGATGTTTGAGTGACGTTGATATTGTAGTGTTGTGGATGTTTTAGTGTTGTTGATGTTTGAGTGACGGTGTTGTTGATATTGTAGTGTTGTTGATGTTTGAGTGACGTTGATATTGTAGTGTTGTGGATGTTTTAGTGTTGTGGATGTTTGAGTGACAGTCTTTAGATCTTGTACTGACGGTGTTATGAATGTCTCGGTGTCCCTGCAGGGTCTGGCCCTGCTCTGTGAGACCATTGAGGAGTGCTGGGATCACGAGGCTGAAGCTCGGCTGTCGGCGGGCTGCGTGGAGGAACGAGTCGTGCAGATGCAGCGGCAGACGAGCGTCACGCCGCCGGAGGACATTGTCACGGTTGTCACCATGGTAACCAACGTGGACTACCCGCCTAAAGAGTCGAGCCTATGACAAGGCCCGAGGACCAATCAGGACAGAGCAGGGACTCCCTCAGTGAGCGTTTTCTGTCTCTGATCTAAGACTCAGGTGGGCGCTCAGATGACTGTAAGGGCACTCAGGTGACCTTGATGACGCTCAGATGACTTTAAGAGCGATCAGGTGACCTTGATGACGCTCAGGTGACCTTGATGACGCTCAGATGACTTTAAGAGCGATCAGGTGACCTTGATGACGCTCAGGTGACCTTGATGACGCTCAGGTGACGTTGATGACGCTCAGATGACTTTAAGAGCGATCAGGTGACCTTGATGACGCTCAGGTGACCTTGATGACGCTCAGATGACTTTAAGAGCGATCAGGTGACCTTGATGACGCTCAGATGACTTTAAGAGCGATCAGGCGACCTTGATGTCGCTCAGGTGACCTTGATGATGCTCAGATGACTTTAAGAGCGATCAGGTGACCTTGATGACGCTCAGGTGACCTTGATGATGCTCAGATGACTTTAAGAGCGATCAGGTGACCTTGATGACGCTCAGGTGACCTTGATGACGCTCAGATGACTTTAAGAGCGATCAGGTGACCTTGATGACGCTCAGGTGACCTTGATGACGCTCAGATGACTTTAAGAGCGATCAGGTGACCTTGATGACGCTCAGGTGACCTTGATGATGCTCAGATGACTTTAAGAACGTTCAGGCGACCTTGATGTCGCTCAGGTGACCTTGATGATGCTCAGATGACTTTAAGAGCGATCAGGTGACCTTGATGACGCTCAGGTGACATTGATGATGCTCAGATGACTTTAAGAGCGATCAGGTGACCTTGATGATGCTCAGATGACTTTAAGAGTGATCAGGTGACCTTGCGTGCACTCAGGAGACGTGGAGGACAACATGGCGGACAGTCTCTCCCTCAGCAGCCTGAGCCGCACTGATCTCCACCCTCTGACATCACTTCCTCTTGTCACTTCAAAATAAGAGACTTCCTGGACGTTTTGTAGGCTAACTGTAGTTTTTAGTTTGTGTTTCTCTGAATGATGTGATGCCAACGAGAAGCAGCTTCTGAATGTCTGTGTGTGTAAATACAGAAGATTTATATATTCTACTGAGAGGTAATAATCAGGTTATTGATCCAGACGGAGGTAATAATCAGGTTATTGATCCAGACAGAGGTAATAATCAGGTTATTGATCCAGACAGAGGTAATAATCAGGTTATTGATCCAGACAGAGGAGAGGTAATAATCAGGTTATTGATCCAGACGGAGGAGAGGTAATAATCAGGTTATTGATCCAGACAGAGGTAATAATCAGGTTATTGATCCAGACAGAGGTAATAATCAGGTTATTGATCCAGACAGAGGAGAGGTAATAATCAGGTTATTGATCCAGACAGAGGAGAGGTAATAATCAGGTTATTGATCCAGACGGAGGTAATAATCAGGTTATTGATCCAGACAGAGGTAATAATCAGGTTATTGATCCAGACAGAGGTAATAATCAGGTTATTGATCCAGACAGAGGTAATAATCAGGTTATTGATCCAGACAGAGGTAATAATCAGGTTATTGATCCAGACGGAGGAGAGGTAATAATCAGGTTATTGATCCAGACGGAGGAGAGGTAATAATCAGGTTATTGATCCAGACAGAGGTAATAATCAGGTTATTGATCCAGACGGAGGAGAGGTAATAATCAGGTTATTGATCCAGACAGAGGAGAGGTAATAATCAGGTTATTGATCCAGACGGAGGTAATAATCAGGTTATTGATCCAGACGGAGGTAATAATCAGGTTATTGATCCAGACGGAGGTAATAATCAGGTTATTGATCCAGACAGAGGTAATAATCAGGTTATTGATCCAGACAGAGGTAATAATCAGGTTATTGATCCAGACAGAGGTAATAATCAGGTTATTGATCCAGACAGAGGTAATAATCAGGTTATTGATCCAGACGGAGGAGAGGTAATAATCAGGTTATTGATCCAGACGGAGGAGAGGTAATAATCAGGTTATTGATCCAGACAGAGGTAATAATCAGGTTATTGATCCAGACAGAGGAGAGGTAATAATCAGGTTATTGATCCAGACAGAGGAGAGGTAATAATCAGGTTATTGATCCAGACGGAGGTAATAATCAGGTTATTGATCCAGACAGAGGAGAGGTAATAATCAGGTTATTGATCCAGACAGAGGAGAGGTAATAATCAGGTTATTGATCCAGACAGAGGAGAGGTAATAATCAGGTTATTGATCCAGACAGAGGTAATAATCAGGTTATTGATCCAGACAGAGGAGAGGTAATAATCAGGTTATTGATCCAGACAGAGGAGAGGTAATAATCAGGTTATTGATCCAGACAGAGGAGAGGTAATAATCAGGTTATTGATCCAGACGGAGGTAATAATCAGGTTATTGATCCAGACGGAGGAAATAATCAGGTTATTGATCCAGACGGAGGTAATAATCAGGTTATTGATCCAGACGGAGGAGAGGTAATAATCAGGTTATTGATCCAGACAGACACAAACATACGGCAATCTTTCTTATCTTTCTTCAGACTTTTGATCCTCTGAGACACGAGGAGATTCAAACATTTCATGAATGAAATCGGAGAAATAAAGTGAAATTGAACTGATCGATCGATACGGGTGCAAGTTATCGGTTGTTTTTATCTAATATATTAATTGTTTAAAACAGAAGCTCATGGCTGTAAGTCTGACTATTGATTATCCTTCAGTGGGACAATATGTATCTTATCTAAAACCCGTCTCTCAGAGTCCAAAGTGACGACTTCATCCTTTGCTCCACAGCGTTGACCTATTGATCTGTTGCAGCATTACTCAATAAGTTTGATTGATTGATCAGAGGAAGGTCTGTCTCGTGCTGCATTATTTCCTCTACCAGCAGTGTCAAATAACAATTAATTTAAAGAAAGGCGCGTTCCCGCTGACTCTTTTAACTGTTTTTTTTTAGTGTTTTATTTACTTATTGATTAATTAAGAAACTAATTAGGGTATTAATCAGTAATAATTGTACTGATTAGTTCTGTTGTTTCACTTTATTTCTTTGACTCTGAATCAGAGACAATCCAAGCCACATTTTAGATGTTAATCAGCCTGCTGATCAGCTGCCTGCAAACTAAACAGGAAAGAAAGATCTTATGAGATTGAGCTGAAGGTGAAATGTGTTTAAACTCGTCTTCACTGCTGGTTTCCTGTCTGCCTCTGTAGAGCCTGAAACTGATCATCAATAACTCTGTTTTATCCATTTATTGATCTGCTCAGCGACTCACAGTTCGTCTGAAACAATGTCTCGTCAGTGAAGAAAGAAAAATAAAACGGATAAGATGTTGGTCAGAATGTAAAGAAATAAACTGTGAAGTCAGAAGAATGATTCAATCTGAGGAAATAAAGTGTTGTATGATCAAACAAGTTCAGGGTCAATAAAGCTTTGTATAGATCTGTTGAACATGATCATTTATTTACTCATCTGATTACATTTACTCATTTAGCTGTCAAACCCAGGTCTCTTAAACCAAATGCATGTGTCTTATCCACTGCACCATCACTGTCCCGCACTAAATGTGGACTTCCACTGGTTTCCATTCTACACTGGTTTCCAGTGCAGACTGGTTTCCAGTGCAGACTGGTTTCCACTGGTTTCCATTCCACACTGGTTTCCACTGTTTTTCATTCCACACTGGGTTCCACTGGTTTCCAGGGCAGACTGGGTTCCACTGGTTTTCTGTGTAGACTGGTGTCCAGTGCAGACTGTCCAGTTTGGAGCGGGTTCCATTGGTTTCCATTCCACACTGGTTTCCAGTGCAGACTGGTTTCCACTGGTTTCCAGTGCAGACTATCCAGTTTGGAGCGGGTTCTATTAGTTTCCATTCCACACTGGTTTCCAGTGTAGACTGGTTCTCACTGGTTTCTAGTGCAGACTGTCCAGTTTGGAGCGGGTTCCATTGGTTTCCAGTGTAGACTGGTTTCCAGTGCAGACTATCCAGTTTGGAGCGGGTTCCATTGGTTTCCATTCCACACTGGTTTCCACTGTTTTCCATTCCACACTGGATTCCACTGGTTTCCGTTCCACACTGGTTTCCAGTGTAGACTGGTTTCCACTGGTTTCCAGTGCAGACTGTCCAGTTTGGAGTGGGTTCCACTGGTTTCCAGTGTAGACTGGTTTCCAGTGCAGACTGTCCAGTTTGGAGTGGGTTCCACTGGTTTCCATTCCACACTGGTTTCCAGTGCAGACTGGTTTCTACTGGTTTCCATTCCACACTGGTTTCCAGTGTAGACTGGTTTCCACTGGTTTACATTCCACACTGGTTTCCAGTGCAGACTGGTTTCCACTGTTTTCCATTCCACACTGGTTTCCAGTGCAGACTGGTTTCCACTGTTTTCCATTCCACACTGGTTTCCAGTGCAGACTGGTTTCCATTTAACACTGGTTTCCAGTGTAGATTGGTTTCCACTGGTTTCCAGTGCAGACTGTCCAGTTTGGAGTGGGTTCCACTGGTTTCCATTCCACACTGGTTTCCAGTGCAGACTGGTTTCTACTGGTTTCCATTCCACACTGGTTTCCAGTGTAGATTGGTTTCCACTGGTTTCCAGTGCAGACCGTCCATTTTGGAGGGGGTTCCATTGGTTTCCATTCCACACTGGTTTCCAGTGTAGACTGGTTTCCACTGGTTTCCAGTGCAGACTGTCCAGTTTGGAGTGGGTTCCACTGGTTTCCATTCCTCACTGGTTTCCAGTGTAGACTGGTTCTCACTGGTTTCTAGTGCAGACTGTCCAGTTTGGAGCGGGTTCCATTGGTTTCCAGTGTAGACTGGTTTCCAGTGCAGACTGTCCAGTTTGGAGTGGGTTCCACTGGTTTCCATTCCACACTGGTTTCCAGTGCAGACTGGTTTCTACTGGTTTCCATTCCACACTGGTTTCCAGTGTAGACTGGTTTCCACTGGTTTCCATTCCACACTGGTTTCCACTGTTTTCCATTCCACATTGGTTTCCATTCCACACTGGTTTCCAGTGCACACTGGTTTCCACTGTTTTCCATTCCACACTGGTTTCCAGTGCAGACTGGTTTCCACTGTTTTCCATTCCACACTGGTTTCCAGTGCAGACTGGTTTCCATTCAACACTGGTTTCCAGTGTTGATTGGTTTCCACTGGTTTCCAGTGCAGACTGTCCAGTTTGGAGCGGGTTCCATTGGTTTCCATTCTATAGTGGTTTAGTGGTTTCCAGTGTAGACTGGTTTCCAGTGCAGACTGTCCAGTTTGGAGTGGGTTCCACTGGTTTCCATTCCACACTGGTTTCCAGTGCAGACTGGTTTCTACTGGTTTCCATTCCACACTGGTTTCCAGTGTAGACTGGTTTCCACTGTTTTCCATTCCACACTGGTTTCCAGTGCAGACTGGTTTCCACTGTTTTCCATTCCACACTGGTTTCCAGTGCAGACTGGTTTCCACTGTTTTCCATTCCACACTGGTTTCCAGTGCAGACTGGTTTCCATTCAACACTGGTTTCCAGTGTTTTCCATTCCACACTGGTTTCCACTGTTTTCCATTCCACACTGGTTTCCAGTGCAGACTGGTTTCCACTGTTTTCCATTCCACACTGGTTTCCAGTGCAGACTGGTTTCCATTTAACACTGGTTTCCAGTGTAGATTGGTTTCCACTGGTTTCCAGTGCAGACTGTCCAGTTTGGAGCGGGTTCCATTGGTTTCCATTCTATAGTGGTTTAGTGGTTTCCAGTGTAGACTGGTTTCCATTCCACACTGGTTTCCAGTGTAGATTGGTTTCCACTGGTTTCCAGTGCAGACCGTCCATTTTGGAGGGGTTTCCATTGGTTTCCATTCCACACTGGTTTCCAGTGTAGACTGGTTTCCACTGGTTTCCAGTGCAGACTGTCCAGTTTGGAGTGGGTTCCACTGGTTTCCATTCCTCACTGGTTTCCAGTGTAGACTGGTTCTCACTGGTTTCTAGTGCAGACTGTCCAGTTTGGAGCGGGTTCCATTGGTTTCCAGTGTAGACTGGTTTCCAGTGCAGACTGTCCAGTTTGGAGCGGGTTCCATTGGTTTCCATTCCACACTGGTTTCCAGTGCAGACTGGTTTCCACTGGTTTCCATTCCACACTGGTTTCAACTGGTTTCCATTCCACACTGGTTTCCATTCCACACTGGTTTCCAGTGCAGACTGGTTTCCACTGGTTTCCATTCCAAACTGGTTTCCAGTGCAGACTGGTTTCCACTGTTTTCCATTCCACACTGGTTTCCAGTGCAGACTGGTTTCCATTCAACACTGGTTTCCAGTGTAGATTGGTTTCCACTGGTTTCCAGTGCAGACTGTCCAGTTTGGAGCGGGTTCCATTGGTTTCCATTCTATAGTGGTTTAGTGGTTTCCAGTGTAGACTGGTTTCCAGTGCAGACTGTCCAGTTTGGAGTGGGTTCCACTGGTTTCCATTCCACACTGGTTTCCAGTGTAGACTGGTTTCTACTGGTTTCCATTCCACACTGGTTTCCAGTGTAGACTGGTTTCCACTGTTTTCCATTCCACATTGGTTTCCATTCCACACTGGTTTCCAGTGCAGACTGGTTTCCACTGTTTTCCATTCCACACTGGTTTCCAGTGCAGACTGGTTTCCACTGTTTTCCATTCCACACTGGTTTCCAGTGCAGACTGGTTTCCATTCCACACTGGTTTCCAGTGTAGATTGGTTTCCACTGGTTTCCAGTGCAGACCGTCCAGTTTGGAGGGGGGTCCATTGGTTTCCATTCCACACTGGTTTCCAGTGTAGATTGGTTTCCATCCCACACTGGTTTCCAGTGTAGATTGGTTTCCACTGGTTTCCAGTGCAGACCGTCCAGTTTGGAGAGGGTTCCATTGGTTTCCATTCCACACTGGTTTCCAGTGTAGATTGGTTTCCACTCCACACTGGTTTCCACTGGTTTCCAGTGCAGACTGGTTTCCACTGTTTTCCATTCCACACTGGTTTCCAGTTTGGAGGGGGTTCCATTGGTTTCCATTCCACACTGGTTTCCAGTGTAGATTGGTTTCCACTCCACACTGGTTTCCACTGGTTTCCAGTGCAGACTGGTTTCCACTGTTTTCCATTCCACACTGGATTCCACTGTTTTCCATTCCACACTGGATTCCACTGTTTTCCATTCCACACTGGTTTCCAGTTTGGAGGGGGTTCCATTGGTTTCCATTCCACACTGGTTTCCAGTGTAGATTGGTTTCCACTGGTTTCCAGTGCAGACTGTCCAGTTTGGAGTGGGTTCCACTGGTTTCCATTCCTCACTGGTTTCCAGTGTAGACTGGTTCTCACTGGTTTCCAGTGTAGACTGGTTCTCACTGGTTTCTAGTGCAGACTGTCCAGTTTGGAGCGGGTTCCATTGGTTTCCATTCTATAGTGGTTTAGTGGTTTCCAGTGTAGACTGGTTTCCATTCAACACTGGTTTCCAGTGTAGATTGGTTTCCATTCAACACTGGTTTCCAGTGTAGATTGGTTTCCACTGGTTTCCAGTGCAGACTGTCCAGTTTGGAGCGGGTTCCACTGGTTTCCATTCCTCACTGGTTTCCAGTGTAGACTGGTTCTCACTGGTTTCCAGTGCAGACTGTCCAGTTTGGAGCGGGTTCCATTGGTTTCCAGTGTAGACTGGTTTCCAGTGCAGACTGTCCAGTTTGGAGCGGGTTCCATTGGTTTCCATTCTACAGTGGTTTCCAGTGTAGACTGGTTTCCACTGGTTTCCATTCCACACTGGTTTCCAGTGTAGACTGGTTTCCACTGGTTTCCATTCCACACTGGTTTCCACTGGTTTCCATTCCACATTGGTTTCCATTCCACACTGGTTTCCAGTGCAGACTGGTTTCCACTGGTTTCCATTCCACACTGGTTTCCAGTGCAGACTGGTTTCCACTGTTTTCCATTCCACACTGGTTTCCAGTGTAGATTGGTTTCCACTGGTTTCCAGTGCAGACCGTCCAGTTTGGAGAGGGTTCCATTGGTTTCCATTCCACACTGGTTTCCAGTGTAGATTGGTTTCCACTCCACACTGGTTTCCACTGGTTTCCAGTGCAGACTGGTTTCCACTGTTTTCCATTCCACACTGGTTTCCAGTTTGGAGGGGGTTCCATTGGTTTCCATTCCACACAATATACAGAGGCAGCCTACACAATATACACACAGAGGTACACACAGTGAAGGTAATGCTGCTATAGACCAAATGAAAAATGGTACAGATATTTATAATAGTGTTAATGGTAACCATCATACTGTTAATGATTATAATAACAATAATAACAATAAGACTAGCAACAATAGTTGTTGCAGCAGAGGGTGTCGAGCAGGAACACGGGGGCAGCAGGTGACCCGCAACCACAGATCCAGACTCCACAGCTCCAGAGCCAGAAACACCTGCAGGAAGTGACAGGAGGAGAGAGGAGAGAGACGAGAAAGCACAAGACTACCAGAAAGGGGAGAAGTTGTGTTAGTAACATGCAATAATGGGATGAGGTTGCATACAGAGGGAGAGAAAGTAGAGGAGAGAGGAGCTCAGTGCATCATGGGAAATCCCCCGGCAGTCTAGGCCTATAGCAGCATAACTAAGGGATGGTTCAGGACTACCTGAGCCAGCCCTAACTATAAGCTTTATCAAAGAGGAAAGTCTTAAGCCTACTCTTAAATGTGGAGATGGTGTCTGCCTCCTGAACCCAAACTGGAACCTGGTTCCACAGGAGAGGAGCTTGATAGCTGAACGCTCTGGCTCCTAGTCTACTTTTGGAGACTCTAGGAACCACAAGTAACCCTGCATTCTGGGAGCGCAGTGCTCTGGTGGGGTAGTAAGGTACTATGAGCTCTTTAAGATAAGATGGTGCCTGACCATTAAGAGCTTTGTAGGTAAGAAGAATGATTTTAAATTCTATTCTGGATTTTACTGGAAGCCAATGCAAAGAAGCTAAAACAGGAGAAATGTGATCTCTTTTCCTGGTTCCTGTCAGAACACGTGCTGCAGCATTCTGGATCAGCTGAAGAGTCTTAATGGACTTTTTCGAGCAGCCTGATAATAAGGAATTGCAGTAATCCAGCCTAGAAGTAACAAATGCATGGACTAGTTTTTCTGCATCATTTTTAGACAGGATGTTCCTGATTTTCGCAATATTACGTAGGTGAAAAAAGGCGGTCCTTGAAATTTGCTTAATGTGAGACTTAAACGACATGTCCTGATCAAAGATAACTCCAAGATTCCTCACAGTGGTGCTGGAGGCCAAGGCGATGCCATCCAGGGAAACTATATCTTTAGATAATGCGTCACGAAGGTGCTTAGGCCCCAGAGCAATAACTTCAGTTTTATCTGAGTTTAACATGAGAAAATTACAGGTCATCCAGGTTTTAACATCCTGAAGGCACGTTTGAAGTTTAGCTAGCTGATGAGTTTCATCTGGCTTGATCGATAGATATAACTGAGTATCATCTGCATAACAATGAAAGCTTATGGAATGTTTCCTATAATATTGCCTAAAGGAAGCATATATAAAGTGAAGAGGATTGGTCCAAGGACAGATCCTTGAGGGACTCCATGAGTAACTTTGGCGTGCATGGAGGACTCATCGTTAACATGTACAAACTGAAATCGATCTGATAAATAGGACTTAAACCAGCTTAGAGCGGTTCCTTTAATGCCAATGAAATATTCCAGTCTCTGCAATAGGATCTGATGGTCAATGGTATCAAATGCAGCACTAAGATCTAATAAAACCAGTACAGAGACAAGTCCTTTGTCTGATGCAATAAGGAGGTCATTAGTAATTTTCACCAGTGCTGTCTCTGTGCTATGATGAGCTCTAAACCCTGACTGAAAATCCTCAAATAAACTATTGCTCTGTAGAAAGTCACACAGCTGTTTAGCAACTGCTTTCTCCAGAACCTTAGAGAGAAATGGAAGGTTAGATATAGGTCTATAGTTGGCTAAAACATCCAGATCAAGTTTGGGCTTTTTCAGAAGAGGTTTAATTACAGCTACTTTAAAGTACTGTGGTACATAGCCTGTTGATAAAGATAGATTGATCATATCTAGTATAGAGGTGCTGACTAAGGGTAGAACATCTTTAAGCAGCCTAGTCGGGATGGGGTCTAAGAGGCAGGTTGATGGTTTAGATGAAGAAATTATTGAAGTTAGTTGGTATAGATTGAGGGAAGCAAAACAGTCTAAACATGTATCTGGTTCTACAGCTGTTTCTAAGGTTCCTGAGTTAAGAGATAAGTTGGTGCCAGTTGAGGGCAGGTCTTGGTGAATTTTGTCTCTAATAGCTAGAATTTTATCATTAAAGAAGCTCATGAAGTCGTAACTACTGAGAGCTATGGGAATACTTGGCTCAATAGAGCTGTGACTCTCTGTCAGCCTGGCTACAGTGCTGAAAAGAAACCTGGGGTTGTTCCTATTTTCCTCTATTAATGACGAGTAGTACGCTGCTCTGGCATTACGGAGGGCCTTCCTATAAGTTTTAAGACTATCTTGCCAAATTAAACGAGATTTTTCCACTTTGGTAGAACGCCAATTCCTCTCAAGTTTCCGTGATATTTGCTTTAATTTGCGAGTTTCAGTATTATACCATGGAGCTAACCGTCTTTGTTTTAGTATTTTCTTTTTTAGAGGGGCTACAGAGTCGAGTGTCATTCGCAGCGAGCCTGCAGCACTATCAACAAGATGATCGATTTGGGAGGGACTGAAATTAGCATAGGAGTCCTCCGTTACTTTGTGACTAGATAATGTATTTAGAGCTGATGGAATCGCATCCTTAAATTTAGCTATGGCACTATCAGACAGACATCTTGTATAGAAAGTTTTGCCCAATGGCGAGTAGTTCAGCAATACAAACTCAAAAGTTATCAAACAGTGGTCGGATAAAGAGGGATTCTGTGGGAACACCACTAAATGTTCAATATCAATGCCATACACCAAAACAAGGTCGAGGGTGTGGTTAAAACAGTGAGTCGGTTCATGAACACTCTGAGAGAAGCCGATGGAATCTAACAGAGAGATAAACACAGTACTGAAGCTGTCATTCTCAACATCCACATGAATATTAAAATCCCCTACAATAATAACTTTGTCTGTTTTAAGGACTAAAGTTGACAAAAACTCTGCAAATTCAGATAAGAATTCAGAGTACGGGCCAGGTGCTCGGTACACTATAACGAAGAGAATTGGTTGCAGTGATTTCCAACTTGGGTGTGAAAGACTAAGAACAAGACTTTCAAATGAGTTATAGTTTAGTTTAGGTTTAGAGCTGATTAGTAGGCTAGAGTCGAAGATAGCTGCAACTCCACCTCCTCGGCCTGTGCCTCGAGGAATGTGAGTATTAATATGACTGGGAGGGGTGGATTCATTTAGGCTAACATATTCTCCATCACCCAGCCAGGTTTCAGTAAGACCAAATAAATCAATATCATAATCTGATATTAGTTCATTTACTAGTACACCTTTAGAAGAGAGAGATCTGATGTTCATGAGTCCACATTTAACTCTCCTATTCATTTGCACTATTGCTCTTGTGGTTTTAATTTTTATGAGGTTTTTATGCACAGCTCCTCTTCTGTTTACCTTTTTAAATAATTTCGATGGTCGGGGGGCAGACACCGTCACTATAGGATTTTCACAAAGTAACTCCTGAAATGGAGGAGCAGAGAAGTGTGTTAGACTGCGACTCTGCGTAGGGTTTTGGGTGGGTAACTGCTGAAAAAGAAGGGCAGAGAAGTGTGTTAGACTGCGACTCTGCCTCCTGGTCTCAACTCTGGGTTGTCATGGATTTGGTCCACTAATAAACTTGGCCAGATTTCTAGAAATGAGAGCTGCTCCTTCCCAAGTGGGATGGATGCCGTCTCTCCGGATCAGACCAGGTCTTCCCCAGAAAGTCTGCCAATGATCAACAACGCCCACATCGTTTGCTGGACACCACCTCGACAACCAGCGGCGGAATGACGACATGCGGCTATACATGTCATCACTGGTCAGATTTGGCAGGGGTCCAGAGAAAACTACGGCGTCCGACATTGTTTTTGCATATGTACACACCGACTCAACATTAATCTTAGTGACCTCCGATTGGCGTAACCGGGAGTCATTACCGCCGACGTGAATAACAATCTTACTGTATTTACGTTTATCCTTAGCCAGCAGTTTCAAATAAGACTCAATGTCGCCCGCTCTGGCCCCAGGGATGCACTTAACTATGGCCGCTGGCTTCGCTAACTTCACGTTTCTCAAAATGGAGCTGCCAATGATCAGAGTTGGTTTCTCAGCGGGTGTGTCGCTGAGTGGGGAAAATCTGTTAGAAACGTGAACAGGTTGATGATGCCCCGTGGACTTTGAATGCTTACGACTATTCCTCCTTCGGACAGTCACCCAGCCCCCCCCTTTCCTGGCTGCACAGGAGATGCCGGGGGACGGCTACCAGAGGCTAACTCAGGCCGTTCCGCACCGACTACCGGGGACTGGCTAGCTACAGTAGCTAAAGACTGATCTACCAAGGTGCGGAGCCGGACTTCTAAATCACTGAGCCTCGCCTCCATGTCTATAAATAAACTACACTTATTACACCATTACCGCTAAAGGAGGCAGAGGAGTAACTGAACATCTGACACACCGTGCAGGAGAAAGTAGGAGAGAGAGAGAAGGAGAAGCCATCGCTAGCTGCTAAGCTACAGTCGCTAACGGCTAAGCTAAAGTACTGTAGCGTCAGCTACCAAAACTTTAGAACAACTATGAGATTGAACAGCAGTCACTAAAAGATGGAAAGAACTGTGAGTGCTTTGGCAAAATTACTGTAAAGAATAAGTGTTTAGCGAACAGTTGGCCGCTGTAATCAAACAAATGTAACTGTTATTTAGCGAGAGCAACAACACGGTACCAACACACAAGCACCGGAAACGGAAGTGAGTCGACACGCTTACCGCAGTACGTCCGTGGTAAGTCAGTGTAGACTGGTTCTCACTGGTTTCCAGTGCAGACTGTCCAGTTTGGAGCGGGTTCCATTGGTTTCCATTCTATAGTGGTTTAGTGGTTTCCAGTGTAGACTGGTTTCCATTCAACACTGGTTTCCAGTGTAGATTGGTTTCCATTCAACACTGGTTTCCAGTGTAGATTGGTTTCCACTGGTTTCCAGTGCAGACTGTCCAGTTTGTAGCGGGTTCCATTGGTTTCCATTCTATAGTGGTTTAGTGGTTTCCAGTGTAGACTGGTTTCCATTCCACACTGGTTTCCAGTGTAGATTGGTTTCCACTGGTTTCCAGTGCAGACCGTCCAGTTTGGAGAGGGTTCCATTGGTTTCCATTCCACACTGGTTTCCAGTGTAGATTGGTTTCCACTGGTTTCCATTCCACACTGGTTTCCAGTGCAGACTGGTTTCTACTGGTTTCCATTCCACACTGGTTTCCAGTGTAGACTTGTTTCCACTGGTTTACATTGCACACTGGTTTCCACTGGTTTCCATTCCACACTGGTTTCCAGTGCAGACTGGTTTCCATTCAACACTGGTTTCCAGTGTAGATTGGTTTCCACTGGTTTCCAAGTGCAGACTGTCCAGTTTGGAGCGGGTTCCATTGGTTTCCAGTGCAGACTGGTTTCCACTGGTTTCCATCCTCACTGGTTTCCAGTGTAGACTGGTTCTCACTGGTTTCCAGTACAGACTTTCCAGTTTGGAGCGGGTTCCACTGGTTTCCAGTGCAGACTGGTTTCCACTGGTTTCCAGTGCAGACTGGTTTCCACTGGTTTCCAGTGCAGACTGGTTTCCACTGGTTTCCAGTGCAGACTGGTTTCCACTGGTTTCCATCCCACACTGGTTTCAACTGGTTTCCATCCCACACTGGTTTCAACTGGTTTCCATCCCACACTGGTTTCCAGTGTTATCTGGTTTAAACTGGTTTCCATTCCACACTGGTTTCCACGGGTTTCCAGTGCAGACTGGTTTCCACGGGTTTCCAGTGCAGACTGGTTTCCACGGGTTTCCATCCCACACTGGTTTCCAGTGTTATCTGGTTTAAACTGGTTTCCATTCCACACTGGTTTCCAGTGTTATCTGGTTTAAACTGGTTTCCATTCCACACTGGTTTCCACTGGTTTCCAGTGTAGACTGGTTTCCATGGGTTTCCAGTGCAGACTGTCCAGTTTGGAGCGGGTTCCATTGGTTTCCATTCTACAGTGGTTTCCAGTGTAGATTGGTTTCCACTGGTTTCCATTCCACACTGGTTTCCAGTGCAGACTGGTTTCTACTGGTTTCCATTCCACACTGGTTTCCAGTGTAGACTTGTTTCCACTGGTTTACATTGCACACTGGTTTCCACTGTTTTCCAGTGCAGACTGGTTTCCATTCAACACTGGTTTCCAGTGTAGATTGGTTTCCACTGGTTTCCAAGTGCAGACTGTCCAGTTTGGAGAGGGTTCCATTGGTTTCCATTCCACACTGGTTTCCACTGTTTTCCATTCCACACTGGTTTCCAGTGCAGACTGGTTTCCACTGGTTTCCAGTACAGACTTTCCAGTTTGGAGCGGGTTCCACTGGTTTCCAGTGCAGACTGGTTTCCACTGGTTTCCAGTGCAGACTGGTTTCCACTGGTTTCCATCCCACACTGGTTTCAACTGGTTTCCATCCCACACTGGTTTCAACTGGTTTCCATCCCACACTGGTTTCCAGTGTTATCTGGTTTAAACTGGTTTCCATTCCACACTGGTTTCCACGGGTTTCCAGTGCAGACTGGTTTCCACGGGTTTCCAGTGCAGACTGGTTTCCACGGGTTTCCATCCCACACTGGTTTCCAGTGTTATCTGGTTTAAACTGGTTTCCATTCCACACTGGTTTCCAGTGTTATCTGGTTTAAACTGGTTTCCATTCCACACTGGTTTCCACTGGTTTCCAGTGTAGACTGGTTTCCATGGGTTTCCAGTGCAGACTGTCCAGTTTGGAGCGGGTTCCATTGGTTTCCATTCTATACTGGTTTAGTGGTTGTGAAGAATGGAAACCAGTCACACTGGTTTCTAGTATATTTCTGGTGAATCTTATTCTGGAGGCCCCGGGGAGCCAGTGGAGGTCACTGAGCAATGGAGGGACACAGAGTCCTTTTGGGCTGATCAGAAACCAGACGGGCTGCTGAGTCCTGAACCATCTGTAATGGTTTCAGTGCCCGATCTGGAAGAGCTGCTTGGAGGGCAGAGAAGTACCGGGACCAGGACCAGGAGCTGGGTGGCAGACTGAGGGAGGTAGGGCCGAAACACAAGGGCAGCTGGTCATCAGTCATGAAGTTTCTCTCCACCTGGTTGGCGTGACTGTTGAGGAGTCGACTCGGTGCCTCTCATCCCCTCAGTCTCCTTCCTCACCCCCACATCACTGCATGTGGACCCTTAATCCATTTCTCTACATCAGCGGCCCCCAGGGGGCGTTCAGAGGACGACGGGGGGGGCGCTGAGCTGCTTCTGGGGGGCGTTTGTTTAGTCCACTGCGATTCGCAGTGGTTACACATTTACAAGAGCGATATTCTGCTGTCGGACTTCGCCTGAAAGCAACTTGGTCCAGCGTCCAGCACTTGATGCGACACCAGCGAGAGACGTGGACCCGCCTCGCGCTGTGAGTCGCAGACGGTTTGTGCCAAAGCGGACACATACAGGAGTTTCAGAAGGTTATAAAAATGTAACGTTAAAAACTGAAGCCCTGTCTTGCTCTGTTGGGGATTGTAAGCAGCGCTTTGTCAGAGGTGCTGAAGTTAACGTGTGTGGATTTGTGGTGAGATTCCTGCCCGATCACACGTTTTCCCCCGGCATGAGCGCCTCCTCGTCTCATCCAGATCTGTGTCTGTCGAGGGGAAACTTCCAGTAACATCATGCAGTTTAGGGCATGTAGTGAAATATTATGAATTCTCTTAAATAAGCTACGTTAGTCTCCTAATATTAGTACCTTTTTTCTTTACAGAGAACTCAGATATGTGGGAGAGATTCTGAATGTGCAGAAAGTTTTGAACATGAGCAGATAAGTTATTAACAGATGAGCTAATAAAGTACTAATAACTGGATTTAAATGGATTAATTTATCACTGAGGTGAAAAGGGGCCACAAACACATTTAAAGAGGTCACTTCCCCACAAAAGACACAAAAGAGGAGGTAAGACTTAATGTGTTGACTCAGCAGGGATGAATTAAATAAGTTGATCTACAGGAGAAATATATTTAAAAGCAATACAGAATGCCTGAGAGCCTCACTACATTATATTCTATTATATTTATATGTTTTGAATTGTCACCTGCCATATGAATTTTGTGTTTCCCTTTATATAATAGGACATTTCCACCACAAATTGGAGCAGAAATTTTCACCAGAATGCAGGAAATTAATGCTCAAAATCTTCTGGGCGAGGACCCTAAGAGCCCCGCACTTATTAAGTGTCCCATCCAAGAAAACACAACGTGAGGCTTCACACACAGTTTAAATGTTTTAATAACAATAAAAACATAATATTACAACGATATTCAGGGCAAACTGGAGCGGCATTAGCTCAGTCTGTTAGGACTTGGCTTGGAAACCGGTGGGTTGCCGGACCGAGTCCAGCACGAACCAATGCCGAAGGTGTTCCCTGAGCAAGGCCCTGAACCCTGAACCTCTCCCCGGGCGCCATACGATGGCAGCCCACTGCTCCTAAATAGGCTGGGTTAAAAGCAGAGAACTAACGTCCCCTTCCTTTTCTTTTGCCGCAGAGAGTGGCAGCTCCCTCTCCCCTTTCCTGGTTCCTATACCTTTTTTATATTTTATATATTTCTATTTCACTTTTTTACTTACTTACTGATTGACACTTTATTTATCTGCACATCCCAGCCCTTTTCTTTTGTAAATAGCACTCTTGTGAAGGCTAATTCACCGACAACAGTTAATGTTACCTGTAATGTCGTGTAATAATTCAAGACTTGGGCCAGATAAGAAAGCTTGAACTTTTACCAACATTTTTATTATCAGCAAAAACAGACACCAATTAGAATACAAAAGTTCCACCGGAGTGAGTCAGAGATCGGTGCAAAATAGAGTCCCATTCTGTTACCAGAACAGAGACCCGAGTCCACATGAAAACCATGTAACGACTGACTTTCACCTCCTTTTATAGCTCTGTTTCTTGGCTTCACATCATTTCTTGGCTTTCACAAAGTCTGCTTCTATATTTTCCTTTGTAAGTGTTTTGATGCTCCCTCCCTTTTCTCCCAAAGCACACTTGCTCACACTCACACACATGTGCTACTGCTGAGCCTGGGCAGGAAGGAGCACACACACTCAGAGCTGCAGAGTTTTAACACTGTGATCCTAACTTACACTATAAAATAACACTTTAAATTATGACAGTGTAGATCACCATTGCTCTAGTAATTATTTAGGCTAAAATGCTCCAAAATGATGAAAACACCTGAAACGGGAACAATGGCCACCGCGACCACCAGACAACGAAACACCGGAGTCTACTCACGAGAGGAGCTCTTACAGTTTTGGGATCGACCTGTTGCATGTCAGAAGGAGATCCCGGTGAAGTTAAGGATAAGAAGGCGAGGATGTCGTGAAGACAGGGAGTCGGTGGAGATACAAGCCCCGTCTTCCCTCGGTCGTCGTGGGGAACGTCCGCTCACTGACGAACAAGATGGATGAACTCTCAGCGGGCAGCGAGAGTATCGGGACTGCAGCATGCTATGCCTGACTGAAACTTGGCTGAATGGGAAAACACCGGCCTGCTCAGTGGGACTAGCCGGCTTCTCGCTAGTTTGAGCCGATAGGAAGAAACAAAGCAGGAAGAAGTTGGGAGGAGGACTTGCTGTCTTTGTAAACTCCAAATGGTGTAACCCAGGATACACCATTTGGAGTTGTGCTGGCCGTCGGGATGAGATCTCACTACCTGCCTTGAGAGTTCTCGGCTGCCGTTGCGGTCACTGTTTACATTCCGCAGTGGCGGCGCGCGCTTGTGATGTCATCTACTCCACCGTAGCGGTATTCTCACATGTGCACCGTGTGATGGTATGCATTGTATTGAATCCTGTACAGTCAGTGTTCACAGAGTTGTTTCAGTTGCAACCATTGCTTTAAATATGTATTAAAACCTTGAGTTCTGTCCATGTTTTAATTTCGGATGGTAAAGCGTCCCACAGATGTACGCCTCTTACTGAAAACGATGTCTGACTCTGACTAAATGTTGTTCTACTTGTTTGGCTGCTTGCTATACAATTTCCACTTACTGTGCCTCTACTTCTTAATCTGCTATTTTGTTTCTCTACTAGTTGACAGAATATTTCTGGTGGAAAGTTGTTCACACACTTAAAAATTAGTTTTAGAAATGAAAAATTTACAAAACTGTCAAAACTCAATATATTATGCTTTCATTTAACCAATTTTCTACAATTTTTTGCAATATATTTAAAAGAATTTTGTGTTTCACAGTATCAAAGGCTTTTTTCAAGTCCAGAAATACTGTTCCAACTACATCCGCCTTCATCTAATGACTGTTTTATCATTTCAGTGAGGTAACAGTTTGCCTGTTGAGTACTGTGGTCTAAACCAAATTGTTTGGCATGTAGGAGATGATTACTTTCAAGATAATCAACAAGTTGTTTGGCAACTGTTTTTCAACAACCTTTGAGAGTGCAGGTAAAATTAAAATAGGTCTATAATTCTAGACCTGGTCAGACACTCCAGACTGAAGGACTGGAGTTATAACAGCCGTTTTCCATTGCTGAGGAAATTCACTTGCTCTAATGGATAAGTTTACAACATGTGTATCTGGCATTAAGAGGAGAGAACTGTGGGTTTTTTTATAAAAGTGGTATCCAAGCCAAAGTTGTCCTTGGCCTTAGATTGCCATAACTGCCTAAAAACTTCAGCAGTCTCACTTTGATCTACCTCTTTTATACAAAGAGATGTTGACTGGTCTCTCAGTGTGTGTTGTAATTGTACTGGTTGGAAATTGGCAGCCAATTCCTCAGCTGATTGGATAAAGAATCTATTAAATTGGATTGCAATTTCAGACTTTTCATTACTGATGATTCCATTTATATTCAATTCCACTATTCATTTTTGTTGTTTAGGCACTCGGTTAGTTAAAATATGTAGGTGTTCTCTGGTTTAAACTGGTTTCCATTCCACACTGGTTTCCAGTGTTATCTGGTTTAAACTGGTTTCCATCCCACACTGGTTTCCACTGGTTTCCAGTGTAGACTGGTTTCCATGGGTTTCCAGTGCAGACTGTCCAGTTTGGAGCGGGTTCCATTGGTTTCCATCCCACACTGGTTTCCAGTGTTATCTGGTTTAAACTGGTTTCCATTCCACACTGGTTTCCATGGGTTTCCAGTGCAGACTGTCCAGTTTGGAGCGGGTTCCATTGGTTTCCATTCTATACTGGTTTAGTGGTTGTGAATTTCTGAACTTCTCGCTCCTGATTCAGCCATCAGTTTCATACATAAAGTAGATTCTTTTGCTTTGCATAACTCCCTGACTACTTTACTTCTTAATCCTTTAAAAACAAGTATATCTGTGTTAGTTTTTGTTAATAATGAATGTTTGAGTACAAGGTCTCTTTTTTTCATCAGATGGAGAAGATCCTTATTCAGCCGTGGTAAAGCCCTTCTACATCGTGGATACTTCAGTAACTGAGTATATTTCTGAATCACATCTGTGAGTGTTTTCATCATTTTAGTACAGCAGGTATGTAAATCATGAGTTTGCTTAATATTATCCCAATTAATATTCTGCATTTCATCTTCAAGTTAAGTTATTTTATCCTTGGGAATGCCTGTAAGTTCTACTTTATATATATTGCAGAAGGATTGTAGGCGGTTTTTGGGTCGCTTTCTAACAATTAAAATCATGTTGTGATCAGAAAGACCCGTCATTAAGTCTTAGTCACTCACTCAGTTCTATTTGTGAAGATCAAGTCACCAAGGGTTTTACTGCTTTTTGTTAATCTTGTCGGTTCTTTAAGTATTTGGTGGAAATTGTGTTTTGAGTAGATCATTTTTTACTTTTGCTTTTTACTGTTGCTTAACCACTTTATGTTAAAATCTCCTTGGAAGAGAACTGTTTAAGTAAATCATCTAAATCCTTGTAAAATGAAACACCATGTGAAGGGGGAGATTATATAAAGTGACAATATTAAACTACATTTTTGTTGACAACACTACAGTGATTCTAAAGGTGTGTCCAGATTAATTTGGACACATTTAAATGTTTCTTTGGTATAGATCAACACACCACCACCCCGGCCAGTTAGTCTGTCTTTTCTAAAACCGTTATAACCAGGTACATCAATCATGTGTGTTGGAGCATTGCTGTTTTGCCTGGATTCACTTAGACAAAGGTAATCCAAACTGGAGTCTGTCAGTAAATGTTGAATCTGATCTATTTTTGATGAAATACTTTGAATATTCAAATGGGCTCCGACAGTGCCCTTTGGTTTAGTCTTTGGATCCCATATAATCTTAGCATGATTCACAGTCTGAAAGAGTCTAAATGGTCTTTGTTTACCTACACACACACACACACACACACACACACACACTAATCGGAAGGTCGGCGGTTCAATCCCTGGCTCCCCCTGGTTGCGTGTCGAAGTGTCCTTGGGCAAGATACTGAACCCCGAATGTGTGTGACTGGTGAATGCAGATGTAGTGTAAAAGCGCTTTGAGTGGTCGAAAAGACTAGAAAGGCGCTATACAAGTACGGAGCATTTACATTTACATGAAGGGGGGGGGTCCTCCCTTTATACAGCAGCTACAGGATGGATCCACAGGAAGCTGCTGGTAAGGATGCTTCTCCTCCCTTTTTTCACTAAAGTGGTGATTCAGCAACATTAGCATGTTAGCAGCAGATGCTAACTGTGTTTCTGTCAGAACGAAGCGTCCTCACAGGAACAAAGTGGACGCTGGTGCTGCAGCATCATGATGAGAGGGAACGGTCCCCTGCAGTCTGACTGGGTTTCTAATGTTTATTCTGCAGACAGCAGCAGCAGGTCTCTGAGATCAGAAAGCATTACAGAAGAGTTTACTAACAGACTACTGTACGGTAAACTAGGACTCAGCAGCCTATAGTGCAGTTAAAACATGGCTTTATACTTTCTTTTTCTCAAGTTTGCTTTGAACATAGCAGTCAGGCTACTGCTCTTTATTCACCAGAGGCTCATCAACCCAGCCTCGTATTTCAGAAAGAAATAAAAGGTAAGACTTCTTTGCTTTGAGCCAGTTACTCAAACAGACATTTTCAGACAACAGGGAAGCTCGCTTCTTTTGTACAACATGCCCAGACCGTGAAAACAACCTTTCAGAAGGATCTGATGTGGCCGATGTTGCTAAGCACTTGCGTGCAAGGCGGACCATTTCACTGCGTGCCCCTCCATGTGCGGACCACCATTCCTGAGGACAGTCGTCCGTGCCAGTCAGAGGCTCTGCCTTGTAGCGCTCCAGACATTGCTCAGTACTGTCCTCCTCTTCATCAGAAGAAGACTCGCGTGCAAGCATGAGAGTTGGTTTCTTCGTAGGAGGCTCAGACGTGACTTGGTTATCCGGCTGTGCAGGCCTCTGCCTCTTCATCTCGCACCCCACACCTCAGCCCTGTCAGGTTTGCTCAGACACTTGAGGTCCTTAAACCTTGAAATGATATGAAATGCAACTTTAATACAAAAGTACCCCTATCTCTACAGTGCTAAATTCAAAAATACAAAGTAAAGAAGCAAGAAACCTAACAAAACAAACACAGTTAAGAATGAAGCATGGCAGTCTGACCTTGGGTCAAGTGCTGTCGCTACTCTCGCCATGTGATGTTGGGCTTCTCCTTGCGAGGTTCCCTTGAACTTGATCATGTAAGCCGGGTCGTCCTCGGTGACCTCCAACACTCGCGACAGATGACACAATGCTGGCAGCACTGCTGAGCAAGACACAAACTTCTCTCCTCCCAGAAGTTCAGACACATACCTGCAGTAATATAGAGAAGCACTTTATTGGGGAACTAGTTAGGCTTACTGTAATCTTTCACACATGCTTACCTACCCGCACGCACATAAACACACACCGATACTGTTCTGACACAGACAGACAGATATACACACTGAAGTGCTCCAGCACAGCCTCGAGCTTCTTCAGTTTCTCCCGCTCAGTAGCTGTTGGCAGGGCGCCGTTGGTTGTGTGCAGGGTCAGTGCGTCTCTCAGAGGTTCAGCATTCCGCTGAACACGCTTGATCATTTCCAGGGTACTGTTCCATCTGGTTGACACTGCGACTCTTTCTTCTGATGATGTGCGACTTGTTGCTGCTCGAGCTCCGCTTGGTTTGCTGGGCTGTGCTTAAAACCTCCCACAACTTTTCTGCATGTTGCCAGTGTGCTGTCAAACGGGCTGTTGGTTAGAGAAACCGCGACGGCTCGGTGAACACTGTGCGACGCACGGCATGTGCTCAAAGGGGAGCTGCCTGGCCGCTGCACTATCCGTGGTCAGGGAGGCAACTTTGTGTTCGATGCTCTCTAGCTACTTTCATAAAGTGCTCTGCAACAGCGTGAGTGAAGTGCCTCTCTTCTGTCTTTATAACAGTCAAAGCATGAGACTGAAGTTTCCACTGTGGATCAAAGTAATGGGCTGTGACCCCGAGGTAGTTGTGGTTACAGAGGGACGTCCGGTAATCACCGGTGAGCGTGACTGCTTTTGTCTTCTCCAACGCCTGCTGTACCTTAGTCTTCTCTGTTTCGTGCAATTTCTGTAAGTGGCTTGTAATGTGGCTCTCGAAGGCCATTCGTAGGTCCAGTCGTTGGATGCGATGATATCAGCTAGACCCTCGTCCTCTACAACGTTAACAGGCCTACATGCAGTAGCCACACATTTATATGGCTGCAGTAAGTTTGTTCCTAGTTGTGGTTTCCACGTGCTTCTGTCTGAAGTCATCCATTGTCGCCTGGCGTTGACGAGGGGGCGGAGAATTTGCATCAGCTGTGTGCTTTGCCATCAAGTGGTATTTTAGACTGGACGTGCTGCGATGACAGCTCAGTTCACAACGACAAAACACACACATCTTGTCAATGGAACCATTTGGCAACTTTTTAAATGTAAACTTTCCATTTAGAATCGTATTAGCATCCATTTCGGCGTCTCGCGCTCGCCATCCACTCAAAACGGAAACTCAAACTAGTGTGTGCGGCGTGCCTGTTGTTTTGTTTCCGGTCTAGCTGGATCCGGTGTGGTGTTGTAGTTTTTCTAACGTTACTAGTTGTTGTAACAGCATGTGAAAAAAACTACAAAGTATGCTAGGCCAAAACAACGTTAACAAAATTGACGCCGTTAATAACGCGTTTAACTGACAGCACTAGTTCTAACAAACACTTTAACATGTCTCACTATCAGACCGGTGAGTGTCTCCCAGGTGAGTTAGACGTTCACCTGCAGCAGCAGCAGCTGCAGACTCCGGCTGATTCTGTTCCTCTCATGAATGAACCAACACTCTGAGGTGCAGCTGGGAGCTGCTGATAGGTTCTCTAGAGAACATGATGGTTCCCTCTCTGAGCTGAAGGTGTGCTGATACCTGAGAGGAACAAACTCCCGGTACAGAGACTCTCTGAGACCGGCTCAGGGTGGACAGGTGTGGAAGCAGCCTGTTCTCTCTCTATCTGCTGAACATGTCTGTATTTTTAACCACTTTACATCATAAGTACGTTTTGTTAATATACAAATAATGAACAAATAATAATAAAAAATAATTATAAATGATGTTTTCATCTTTCAGAAAATAACTCTTCATCATCATCAAGTTGTTGTTGTCCAGACACAGTGAAAGTCTTCCCGATGAAGACTGGTGAAACCTTTGGTGCTGATGAGGCCTTACTGGATCAACTGAAAATTAGCTACCTAAAGAACGAGACTACAGACCTGCGGGAATGTGACGTCATCATCGTCTTCTGTCCAATCACGTCTCGTGTTGGATCAGATGTGGAGGCAGCCATGAGAGATGTTCCAGGTAAAGACTTGTTTTTAACTTGCAGCTCAGGTTCCACGTTTGAAGCACTCAGAACCAGAGTTCTGGTTCCATCTGAATCTGGACTTCAGTTTCTCCGTTTGTTTGAAGGAGAACGTGAACTGGCGTCGCTCAGATACGCTGGCCAGGGTGTTTCTTTATACCTTTACATTTGTTCTGTCTCCATGTTGAACCACCTGGCTTCTCTCATGTTGGGCTCCTGTGTAGGAGGCTGGGGGCCCCTCACATGTCTGTCCAGGGGCCCGTTGTCTCAGAATAAGAACAGTAACGTTCTCCTGCGTAACGTTCTCCTGCGTGTTCTTCTCTAAACTGTGTCTCGTTCTTCTCTCTTGTGTTTTAAGGACAGTAACGTTCTCCTGCGTGTTCTTCTTCTTCTCTAAACCTTGTCTCGTTCTTCTCCCTTGTGTTTTAAGGACAGCAACGTTCTCCTGCGTGTTCTTCTTCTTCTCTAAACCTTGTCTCTTTCTTCTCTCTTGTGTTTTAAGGACAGTAACGTTCTCCTGCGTGTTCTTCTTCTTCTCTAAACCTTGTCTCGTTCTTCTCCCTTGTGTTTTAAGGACAGTAACGTTCTCCTGCGTGTTCTGCTTCTTCTCTAAACCTTGTCTCGTTCTTCTCCCTTGTGTTTTAAGGACAGTAACGTTCTCCTGCGTGTTCTTCTTCTTCTCTAAACCTTGTCTCGTTCTTCTCCCTTGTGTTTTAAGGACAGTAACGTTCTCCTGCGTGTTCTTCTTCTTCTTCTCTATAACTTGTCTCTTTCTTCTCTCTTGTGTTTTAAGGACAGTAACGTTCTCCTGCGTGTTCTTCTTCTTCTCTAAACCTTGTCTCTTTCTTCTCCCTTGTGTTTTAAGGACAGTAACGTTCTCCTGCGTGTTCTGCTTCTTCTCTAAACCTTGTCTCGTTCTTCTCCCTTGTGTTTTAAGGACAGTAACGTTCTCCTGCGTGTTCTTCTTCTTCTCTAAACCTTGTCTCGTTCTTCTCCCTTGTGTTTTAAGGACAGTAACGTTCTCCTGCGTGTTCTTCTTCTTCTCTATACCTTGTCTCTTTCTTCTCTCTTGTGTTTTAAGGACAGTAACGTTCTCCTGCGTGTTCTTCTTCTTCTCTAAACCTTGTCTCTTTCTTCTCCCTTGTGTTTTAAGGACAGTAACGTTCTCCTGCGTGTTCTGCTTCTTCTCTAAACCTTGTCTCGTTCTTCTCCCTTGTGTTTTAAGGACAGTAACGTTCTCCTGCGTGTTCTTCTTCTTCTCTAAACCTTGTCTCTTTCTTCTCCCTTGTGTTTTAAGGACAGTAACGTTCTCCTGCGTGTTCTGCTTCTTCTCTAAACCTTGTCTCGTTCTTCTCCCTTGTGTTTTAAGGACAGTAACGTTCTCCTGCGTGTTCTTCTTCTTCTCTAAACCTTGTCTCGTTCTTCTCCCTTGTGTTTTAAGGACAGTAACGTTCTCCTGCGTGTTCTTCTTCTTCTTCTCTATACCTTGTCTCATTCTTCTCTCTTGTGTTTTAAGGACAGTAACATTCTCCTGCGTGTTCTTCTTCTTCTCTAAACCTTGTCTCGTTCTTCTCCCTTGTGTTTTAAGGACAGTAACGTTCTCCTGCGTGTTCTTCTTCTTCTCTAAACCTTGTCTCGTTCTTCTCCCTTGTGTTTTAAGGACAGTAACGTTCTCCTGCGTGTTCTTCTTCTTCTCTAAACCTTGTCTCGTTCTTCTCTCTTGTGTTTTAAGGACAGCAACGTTCTCCTGCGTGTTCTTCTTCTTCTCTAAACCTTGTCTCGTTCTTCTCCCTTGTCTTTTAAGGACAGTAACGTTCTCCTGCCTGTTCTTCTTCTTCTCTAAACCTTGTCTCGTTCTTCTCCCTTGTGTTTTAAGGACAGTAACGTTCTCCTGCGTGTTCTTCTTATTCTCTAAAACTTGTCTCTTCCTTCTCCCTTGTGTTTTAAGGACAGTAACGTTCTCCTGCGTGTTCTTCTTCTTCTCTAAACCTTGTCTCTTTCTTCTCCCTTGTGTTTTAAGGACAGTAACGTTCTCCTGCGTGTTCTTCTTCTTCTCTAAACCTTGTCTCGTTCTTCTCCCTTGTGTTTTAAGGACAGTAACGTTCTCCTGCGTGTTCTTCTCTAAACCTTGTCTCGTTCTTCTCCCTTGTGTTTTAAGGACAGTAACGTTCTCCTGCGTGTTCTTCTTCTTCTCTAAACCTTGTCTCGTTCTTCTCTCTTGTGTTTTAAGGACAGTAACGTTCTCCTGCGTGTTCTGCTTCTTCTCTAAACCTTGTCTCGTTCTTCTCTCTTGTGTTTTAAGGACAGTAACGTTCTCCTGCGTGTTCTTCTTCTTCTCTAAACCTTGTCTCGTTCTTCTCCCTTGTGTTTTAAGGACAGTAACGTTCTCCTGCGTGTTCTTCTTCTTCTCTAAACCTTGTCTCGTTCTTCTCCCTTGTGTTTTAAGGACAGTAACGTTCTCCTGCGTGTTCTTCTTCTTCTCTAAACCTTGTCTCGTTCTTCTCCCTTGTGTTTTAAGGACAGTAACGTTCTCCTGCGTGTTCTTCTCTAAACCTTGTCTCGTTCTTCTCCCTTGTGTTTAAAGGAGGGTAACGTTCTCCTGCGTATTCTTCTTCTTCTCTACAAGTTGTCTCATTCTTCTCCCTTGTGTTTTAAGGACAGTAACGTTCTCCTGCGTGTTCTTCTTCTTCTCTAAACCTTGTCTCTTTCTTCTCTCTTGTGTTTTAAGGACAGTAACGTTCTCCTGCGTGTTCTTCTTCTTCTCTAAACCTTGTCTCGCTCTTCTCCCTTGTGTTTTAAGGACAGTAACGTTCTCCTGCGTGTTCTTCTTCTTCTCTAAACCTTGTCTCGTTCTTCTCTCTTGTGTTTTAAGGACAGTAACGTTCTCCTGCGTGTTCTTCTTCTTCTCTAAACCTTGTCTCGTTCTTCTCCCTTGTGTTTTAAGGACAGTAACGTTCTCCTGCGTGTTCTTCTCTAAACCTTGTCTCGTTCTTCTCCCTTGTGTTTTAAGGAGGGTAACGTTCTCCTGCGTATTCTTCTTCTTCTCTACACCTTGTCTCGTTCTTCTCCCTTGTGTTTTAAGGACAGTAACGTTCTCCTGCGTGTTCTTCTTCTTCTCTAAACCTTGTCTCTTTCTTCTCTCTTGTGTTTTAAGGACAGTAACGTTCTCCTGCGTGTTCTTCTTCTTCTCTAAACCTTGTCTCTTTCTTCTTTCTTGTGTTTTAAGGACAGTAACGTTCTCCTACGTGTTCTTCTTATTCTCTAAACCTTGTCTCGTTCTTCTCCCTTGTGTTTTAAGGACAGTAACGTTCTCCTGCGTGTTCTTCTCTAAACCTTGTCTCGTTCTTCTCCCTTGTGTTTTAAGGACAGTAACGTTCTCCTGCGTGTTCTTCTTCTTCTCTAAACCTTGTCTCGTTCTTCTCCCTTGTGTTTTAAGGACAGTAACGTTCTCCTGCGTGTTCTTCTTCTTCTCTAAACCTTGTCTCGTTCTTCTCCCTTGTGTTTTAAGGACAGTAACGTTCTCCTGCGTGTTCTTCTTCTTCTCTAAACCTTGTCTCTTTCTTCTCCCTTGTGTTTTAAGGACAGTAACGTTCTCCTGCGTGTTCTTCTTCTTCTCTAAACCTTGTCTCGTTCTTCTCCCTTGTGTTTTAAGGACAGTAACGTTCTCCTGCGTGTTCTGCGTCTTCTCTAAACCTTGTCTCGTTCTTCTCCCTTGTGTTTTAAGGACAGTAACGTTCTCCTGCGTGTTCTTCTTCTTCTCTAAACCTTGTCTCGTTCTTCTCTCTTGTGTTTTAAGGACAGTAACGTTCTCCTGCGTGTTCTGCTTCTTCTCTAAACCTTGTCTCGCTTTTCTCTCTTGTGTTTTAAGGACAGTAACGTTCTCCTGCGTGGTCTTCTTCTTCTCTAAACCTTGTCTCTTTCTTCTCTCTTGTGTTTTAAGGACAGTAACGTTCTCCTGCATGTTCTTCTTCTTCTCTAAACCTTGTCTCTTTCTTCTCCCTTGTGTTTTAAGGACAGTAACGTTCTCCTGCGTGTTCTTCTTCTTCTCTAAACCTTGTCTCGTTCTTCTCCCTTGTGTTTTAAGGACAGTAACGTTCTCCTGCGTGTTCTTCTCTAAACCTTGTCTCGTTCTTCTCCCTTGTGTTTTAAGGAGGGTAACGTTCTCCTGCGTATTCTTCTTCTTCTCTACACCTTGTCTCATTCTTCTCCCTTGTGTTTTAAGGACAGTAACGTTCTCCTGCGTGTTCTTCTTCTTCTCTAAACCTTGTCTCTTTCTTCTTTCTTGTGTTTTAAGGACAGTAACGTTCTCCTACGTGTTCTTCTTCTTCTCTAAACCTTGTCTCGTTCTTCTCCCTTGTGTTTTAAGGACAGTAACGTTCTCCTGCGTGGTCTTCTTCTTCTCTAAACCTTGTCTCGTTCTTCTCTCTTGTGTTTTAAGGACAGTAACGTTCTCCTGCGTGTTCTTCTTCTTCTCTAAACCTTGTCTCGTTCTTCTCCCTTGTGTTTTAAGGACAGTAACGTTCTCCTGCGTGTTCTTCTCTAAACCTTGTCTCGTTCTTCTCCCTTGTGCTTAAAGGAGGGTAACGTTCTCCTGCGTGTTCTTCTTCTTCTCTAAACCTTGTCTTGTTCTTCTCCCTTGTGTTTTAAGGACAGTAACGTTCTCCTACGTGTTCTTCTTATTCTCTAAAACTTGTCTCGTTCTTCTCCCTTGTGTTTTAAGGACAGTAACGTTCTCCTGCGTGTTCTTCTCTAAACCTTGTCTCGTTCTTCTCCCTTGTGTTTTAAGGACAGTAACGTTCTCCTGCGTGTTCTTCTTCTTCTCTAAACCTTGTCTCTTTCTTCTTTCTTGTGTTTTAAGGACAGTAACGTTCTCCTACGTGTTCTTCTTCTTCTCTAAACCTTGTCTCGCTTTTCTCTCTTGTGTTTTAAGGACAGTAACGTTCTCCTGCGTGTTCTTCTTCTTCTCTAAACCTTGTCTCGTTCTTCTCCCTTGTGTTTTAAGGACAGTAACGTTCTCCTGCGTGTTCTTCTTCTTCTCTAAACCTTGTCTCGTTCTTCTCCCTTGTGTTTTAAGGACAGTAACGTTCTCCTGCGTGTTCTTCTCTAAACCTTGTCTCGTTCTTCTCCCTTGTGCTTAAAGGAGGGTAACGTTCTCCTGCGTATTCTTCTTCTTCTCTAAACCTTGTCTCGTTCTTCTCCCTTGTGTTTTAAGGACAGTAACGTTCTCCTGCGTGTTCTTCTTCTTCTCTAAACCTTGTCTCTTTCTTCTTTCTTGTGTTTTAAGGACAGTAACGTTCTCCTGCGTGTTCTTCTTCTTCTCTAAACCTTGTCTCTTTCTTCTTTCTTGTGTTTTAAGGACAGTAACGTTCTCCTACGTGTTCTTCTTATTCTCTAAAACTTGTCTCGTTCTTCTCCCTTGTGTTTTAAGGACAGTAACATTCTCCTGCGTGTTCTGCTTCTTCTCTAAACCTTGTCTCGCTTTTCTCTCTTGTGTTTTAAGGACAGTAACGTTCTCCTGCGTGTTCTTCTTCTTCTCTATACCTTGTCTCGTTCTTCTCCCTTGTGTTTTAAGGACAGTAACGTTCTCCTGCGTGTTCTTCTTCTTCTCTAAACCTTGTCTCGTTCTTCTCCCTTGTGTTTTAAGGACAGTAACGTTCTCCTGCGTGTTCTTCTTCTTCTCTATACCTTGTCTCGTTCTTCTCCCTTGTGTTTTAAGGACAGTAACGTTCTCCTGCGTGTTCTTCTTCTTCTCTAAACCTTGTCTCTTTCTTCTCCCTTGTGTTTTAAGGAGGGTAACGTTCTCCTGCGTGTTCTTCTTCTTCTCTAAACCTTGTCTTGTTCTTCTCCCTTGTGTTTTAAGGACAGTAACGTTCTCCTGCGTGTTCTCTGCGTGACGTTGTTGTGGATGGTTTAGTGACGATGTTGTGGATGTTTTACTAACGGTGTTGTGGATGTTTTACTAACGGTGTTGTGGATGGTTTAGTGACGATGTTGTGGATGGTTTAGTGACGATGTTGTGGATGGTTTAGTGACGGTGTTGTGGATGGTTTTGTGACGATGTTGTGGATGGTTTAGTGACGTTGTTGTGGATGGTTTAGTGACGGTGTTGTGGATGGTTTAGTGACGGTGTTGTGGATGGTTTAGTGACGATGTTGTGGATGGTTTAGTGACGGTGTTGTGGATGGTTTAGTGACGGTGTTGTGGATGGTTTAGTGACGGTGTTGTGGATGGTTTAGTGACGGTGTTGTGGATGGTTTAGTGACGTTGTTGTGGATGGTTTAGTGACGGTGTTGTGGATGTTTAGTGACGTTGATGTGGATTGGAGGCGGGGCTTCGATACGTCACACCCGCTCAGTCTGCCCGTTGGTCTGGGGTTGGTAGCCTGAAGAAAGGCTAATGGTTGCGGCGAAGGCGTGGCAGAAGGCCTTCCAAACTTGGGAGGTAAATTGGGGACCCCGGTCGGAGACAATGTCTAGAGGGATGCCGTGCAGGCGGAAGACATGGTTGATGAGTAGGCGGGCTGTTTCCAGAAAGGTGGGGAGTTTGGGTAGGGGGATGAAGTGGGTGGATTTAGAGAAGCGGTCGACGATGGTGAGAATGTTCCCATTAGACTTGGAGAGACCGGTGACGAAGTCCAGGGCGATATGGGACCAAGGGCGACCGGGCACCGGGAGGGGACGGAGCAGACCGGCGGGAGGCTGATGGGAAGGTTTGGCGTGGGCGCACACCTCACAGGCCGCCACAAAGGCCCGACAGTCCCTGTCCATGGAGTGCCACCAGAACCGCTGGTGAAGCAGAAAGAGGGTGCGGGCCATCCTGGGGTGGCAACTGAACCTGGAGGCGTGCACCCATTGGAGCACCCAGGAGGAGACAGGGCTTGGTCTTTACTAAAAACCAAAGCGAGATTGTGGTGGACGTCGGGGACGCCGGATAAGTCGGGGAAGCTGGATGGCGGGACAGGCTGGGCCGAATTACCGGAGGCTCGGGCGGAAAGGAGACAGGAAGCATGACAAAAGGTGCTCCAGTTCCTGATCTTCCCCCGTGACCAGTCGATGTTAGGGTTATGGGCAATTAGCCAGGAGAGGCCAAGTATCAGGGGAGTGGCAGGGGAGGAGATCATGCAAAGGGCGAGGGACTCGTGGTGGTTACCGGAAGTGACGAGAGGTAACCGGGGGGTGCGATGGGTGACGGTGGTGAGGGACTGGCCGTTAAGGCACGTGGCGTAAAGGGGGGTATCTAAGGGGACCTGGGGAACCTTGAGCTGACAAGCAACTTCGCGATCTAAAAAGTTCTCATCTGCGCCCAAGTCGATCAGGGCATGGGTGACATTTCCCCAGGAGATGGAGGGGTCGAGCAGGATCCGAGGGTTGGATGAGGGAACTCTTGTTGATGTTGGTGTGACCTAATTGCATGGGCTCGGGAGGTGGCGAGGCAGGGAGCAAAAGGGGAGCCGGGGGCGCTGGCAGGACAAGCGGAACGGCTGAGCGATGCACAGGGGACGACAAGGCAGAGGCCCGAGACGGTGTGAGGCCGGAACAGGGGGAGGAGGAACCGCAGGCGATGTGGTCCCTCTCTCTCTCGCGCAAGCGGTTGACGAGATCGGTGGCCACCTCGACCAGAGCGTCAAGGCCTCCCGGTTGTTAAGGCAATCCAGGAACACGCACCGGATGGTCTCATTGTTCCAGCCCGAATTGGCCGCCAGAATATGGAACTGAGTACTCTGCCACGCTCTGATCGCCCTGGCGGAGGGAGAGGAGGCGTCCCGGCGCCTCCCTTCGCCACCGGGCGATCGAAGACTCTCCACATCTCCTCAACGAAGGAGGAGTAGGAGGAGAGGACGTGGGGCTGACCCTCATTGATGGCTGCGTACCATGCCAGGGCCTGGTCGTGGAGTAGGCCAGCGACGTAACCGATCTTGGCCTCGTCGGACTGGAAGGTTACTGGTTGCCTCTTAAACACCAGGGTGCACTGCACCAGGAAGCCGTCACACGAGCCCAAAACGCCAGACTTGTCTGGGTGGGAGACCGGAGACTCACGGGAGAAGTACGCACCGACGGGGGCTGTTTCTTGGCTTTACATCATCTCTTGGCTCTCTTTCCTACTGCACCTGAGTCTGGGAAAGTCCAAGATTTTCACGTGCCCAAGCATTTGGTGGGAAAGTCCCTGACTGCCTGCTCCTCCTCTCTGTGTCTTTTGCATGAACTCTGCTTGATCAAGCCATTTCATCCATAACCTGACTTTTATGGAATAAACTGGTGTTGTTTGTGCTCCGTGCTAGAAACAGGACATTCTTACTGTGATGGACTATATTGATGTATGTTTTGTTATACAATTTGCACAAAATCTGCTTCTATATTTTACTTTGCAGGTATTTTTGATGATATCTCACTGTGCTCCCTCCCTTTTCTCCCAAAGCACACGAACTTGCTCACACACACACACATGTGTCTGGACAGTTAGATACAGGAAGGAGCACAAACACTCAGAGCTGTAGAGTTTTAACACTGTGATCCTAACTTTACACTATAAAATAACACTTTAAATGATGACAATGTAGACCACCATTGCTCTAGTAATTAATGAGAACAATTTAGGCTATAATGCTCCAAAATAATTCACAACACTCCCTCCTCTGAGGCTGTAAAGCCTCACACTTCATACACCAACACTGTGACCACTGAAAATAGGCAGCCTATTGTATTTGCATATGAAACCTATTTCTCAGACTTGCAGACCTTTAAGAAAATACCCAAATTAGTGTTTACACATTGTGAAATAATCAATAATCATGTGGTGGGATGTTCCTGTTTCTAACACATTTGAGCAAGTTATAATGACAAGGATTTCCATTACTCCTCTCTCCTTATTACCCTTTAAATGAGTTTCCCTTTAAATGAGCTTAACATATTAAACTACCTATACGTGCTATAATATAGTGAGATATACCTTGTAAATGGTTTACACTCGTGAAACAAATAATATCTTATGCAGTGAGCTGTTCTTTTCTTATATACTTTAGCAAGTTAACAATTATAACAACACCTAATGTGTTGAAAGGCACATATCATCAAAACAATCACATGGTGCATAGTGAACTTTCCAGACATAACAGTGTTTCAACAATCATTCATGTGACACTTCAGAATGGTGCAAAATGTCCAATAAACATGTATGATGTCCATTTTGAAAGTTTAGTCCGTGGTACTGTGGAACTCATTTTGGCACTCAGGTTTCTTTGGGGAACCAATTTGAGGGCGCTCAGTCGTTTGTAGTTTCAGTCTTGTTCTTCCTTCTGCTGGTTCACTTGGACTCATAGCTGGTGATAGTCAACGTCGTCTCTGTGGTGGTGCAGGTCGCGCTTGATCTTGCCTGCTGCTGCGTCTGCCTCACGAGGCCTCATAGGAGAGTGGCCTCCTCTGGTCTTTGACTGGCTGTGAAGAATTATTAAGCTTGCTTGCAACTGTACTTGTTACTATTACCAATAAGTGAGCTTTATCCTACTGTTTGTAGTTTAGAGACTTTAACTATTGTTTCTATCTGTCTAATCTTTTTCTAGATATCCTAGATATTATATTTGCTTGCAATTTAACCCCTCTAACATCCTGTCTGTGTATTGAATTACATTGCTATTGGATGTACAAATAGTAAATCTTGAAACACTCCATTATTTATTAGTGCACTACAATTCTTCCATACTTCAAACTAGTTTACTAATACTACCTCAGAACAGAAAGAAAACATAGATTAACTCAGATGTTCAACAAAAACAGAAAGAACATAGATTAACTCAGATGTTCAACAAAAACAGAAAGAACATAGATTAACTCAGATGTTCAACAAAAACAGAAAGAACATAGATTAACTCAGATGTTCAACAAAAACAGAAAGAAAACATAAATTAACTCAGATGTTCAACAAAAACAGAAAGAACATAGATTAACTCAGATGTTCAACAAAAACAGAAAGAACATAGATTAACTCAGATGTTCAACAAAAACAGAAAGAACATAGATTAACTCAGGTGTTCAACAAAAACAGAAAGAACATAGATTAACTCAGATGTTCAACAAAAACAGAAAGAACATAGATTAACTCAGATGTTCAACAAAAACAGAAAGAACATAGATTAACTCAGGTGTTCAACAAAAACAGAAAGAACATAGATTAACTCAGGTGTTCAACAAAAACAGAAAGAACATAGATTAACTCAGATGTTCAACAAAAACAGAAAGAACATAGATTAACTCAGATGTTCAACAAAAACAGAAAGAACATAGATTAACTCAGGTGTTCAACAAAAACAGAAAGAACATAGATTAACTCAGGTGTTCAACAAAAACAGAAAGAACATAGATTAACTCAGGTGTTCAACAAAAACAGAAAGAACATAGATTAACTCAGGTGTTCAGCATCACACATGTGTCTCAGGTTATCATTACAGTTGCTTGGTTGTTCCTGTGGAATACATGACAAAGGTCAGTCATGATTTAAGACTCACAATCATCAAATTTAAGCATGCAGTAGCAATGTGCTGCTGAAATTGCTTTATAAAGGCTTCAATGAGGCTTCTCCTTTTCGACCTCTTTAAAATCAAGCCTGAAAGGTTGCCTGTCATTGTATTTGCTACATCGAGGAGCTCTGCGCTGGCTGTTCCTCTGCACAAACCCAGAGCAGACAGTGATGTCTAACAATTATAATATAAATTAATCCCACTAGATTCCCTTTTTCTAAAAACTCTGTTTAAAAACACAAGGAATGCCTGACGTTCTGATCCCTTTTTGCTGAAATTCAGTATCAGGTGGCTGCTGGAGGAGAGCAGGACACCAAAGTTATTGACTCAGTATATTTGTGTTAATGAATCAATTATTAATGACATATCTTGCTATTTTATAGATCCTGAGCTAACCTTATTCTTGGATCTAACATCAGTCTCTATTTTCTTTTTTCTTCCCCTGTCTTTCTATTTTTTCTTCTCCTACAAATTATCAACACTCCTGCTCCCAAACTCTTGTGAGGTCTTCAAACAGTTCTTTTTCAGCAGATGTTGCAGTTTTCAAGGCCTCTGACAGTCTGATCATTTGTAAAGTTGGTCATGTGAGACAGAAAGCTCTTCCTTGGTGATGTCTCTGTCAGCACTCGGTCACATGTGAGAGCATTTTGGCTGAAGTTCATTTTCACAGTGAAGCCTTCTTGACCTTTTAAACTTTGTGCTGTTAGGTTCACAGTCTTTAAGGTGGTGTTGTCCTCTTTGTGATTCGACTGTAGATGGTAGATGTGGTCTGACTGGCTGCGTCCTCAGCGTTGGGAAGACGCTGACGTCAGTGGAGGTGGGCTTGGGCCTGTGATGCATCAGGTTGGCACGCCTCTCTGTGAAACGCCTCCTGTATCACCTCCCTCTCTTCCTCACAGTCAGATTCTGCTGTGTCCATTTTGAAGCTGCTCTCTCGCCTTCTTCATGAAACTTCAGAGCTGCCATCTTGTCCACTGTAGCTCTGTCTCGCTGTCGTCATGTCTCATGGTTCGTTGTGCTCTGCAGGTATCTTGGTCTGTAGGCAGATCTTTTGTCTTTCTGAGATCTGTGCTATGACGAACTTTTCACTTTGTTTGGGAGTTGTTATTCTTTCTAATCATATCTAGCTCTCGTCTCCTCCCTATCTATTATAGCCTCTCTTTTTCCATCTCTCCTTTATATCTGAACTCAACCCTTTAAAGACCCTAATTCTTTTTTCTTCTTCTTCTGCCTGTACTGGCCCTTGACTGCACTTACTTATATCTTTCTTCCACTTGCTGTGTACGTTTCTTCATCTGGGGGTATATCTATTTAGACCTTATCTAACAGGATGGGCTCTTTCATTATTCTGTCTCAGTGACTACTTTTCCTTCACTAAAGGCTATATAGTATGTCAATATTATCTAACTGTTGGTCAAACTGTTTCTCCCTATTTTCCCTTCATTCTGAGCTTTCTCTATCTCTTATCTGACGTCTTTTATTTTATCTTTAACTACTTAGTTTTGCTGTTACCACATATGTTGTTGCCACAGCTCCCTCCTATGACCACCTTTGCAGCTAATATTTCTTTTTTCTGCTCTTTACCATTTAATTTCACCTGCTGTGTGCCTCCCAGGACAGCCATCGCACACTCACTGCGAGCAAACACTTACTCTCTGGAAACTTTAGAATTTGGTCGGCCTTCATGCCTCGAAAAGGAAAAAGACATTTAATTGTAAAGCCACACAACCAAGAAACTAGAATGAAACAATTCATTGAAAGAAACTCAGGCAGCTCCCCTTGTTTTTATATCAAAGAGCTATTCAACTGAAAAATCATCAAAGCAGAGTTTACTAAAAAATAACTAACATCAGTGAAACTAACAACTATTAAAATATCAAATTGATTTTCTCACATCTAATACAAAATTGATGGCTCTCAATCCCTTCTCTAACTTAAATCCTTCATAGATAATACCTCACATTGCTGCCTATCAATCTGTACCTCTATGTTTCAATAAATCTGCAAACTTTATCAGATGTCATCATTTTTCTAGTTTTGTTCCTTCTCCTCGACCAAAAAGTGTCTTCAGCCTGTTATTCTGAACTAAATTTCCTTTATCATAATACTTTAGTAGGCTGTTTCAACTGCTCTTTTCCTTTCTGTATCCAGCAGTCATTGCCATTCTTTTACTAATCTGCTTACTGTCAAGCTGTTATTGGTTCAAAAAACTTTTGTAACTTCTGTTATTATTAACTCATGAGTAACTTGCTATAATGTGCTGTTGTTATCCTATAAAGGTGCAACAGATCACAAAACTCTCATAACTTTTGGTTTAGGGCTGAACTGCTCTCTTTTTCTCCCCCTCTGCCTGCTGTCCTCCCCCACATGGACACACTCACTCACACAGACACTCCTCAGCTCCTGCTCTGTTCCTCTCTGTTAGCGTGAGCAAACTCCTTTTTTCTCTTTTCTCTTCCAGTCTTCATTATTCTGGCGTGGACTGCCACTTCAGAACTTTATTTTTATTTTAGCTTCAATTCAATCTGAGACTTTTACACTATACTAGTCCACATTCACTATTTCATCAATATATATTCATATATCTATTACTTTATAACTCCTTCCATCAACTTCTTATACTTTTTTATATCACCATATCAACTCTATTCATCTGTTATCCTTAAGCTTTATGTTAGTTTAATATTAGATCAGTTATTCAACTGTCATTATTTTCTACTTTTTATCTAATGGTCTTAAACATGAGGCTTCAAGACTCAAACTATTAGTATTATTATTTTAGGCCTTGGTAACATTTATATGCACTTTTTCTTAACACACAGCTATCAACTATTTTTTCAGCAATATTTACATGCACGTACGTCTTCTGACTCCTATCTCCTGCCGGCTTCTGACTTAATATACATTACCTAGGCTTTCAAATGGACTAGTCTGATCCACTTCCTCAACACAGACTCAATTTACACTGCCTAGGTTTAATTCCAAATTGGTGGGTCTGATGCACTTCCTCAACACAGACCCAATTTACACACAAATAGCCTCTCAATACACTTCCTCGACATGAGGGCTTAGACAGAAATGATACACTTCCTCAACACAAAATCTGTCTTTATAAATCGCTACTCAATCCACTTCCTCAACATGAGAGCGTAATACTTCTTTTAACTTTAAGCACGCTTTATCCTCCTATCCTGCCGCCGTCCTATTTTAGGCTCCTAGCGGTAACGTGCTATAGTACATGGTAGGTTCGGACTGAACGGGCGGTTCAGTCCGAACCTACCATCGAAGAGCCCCAACATTCAGTTGAAATCCTGCGATATAAGTCCGCGGTAGCCACGTGATGACTATTTTATTAGTGTAGCAGACCTCGGCTACGTAAAATTTTAATACAATTATGAAAATTAATATTTCCGGGAATATTAATTTATACCTCGAAATTAGGAGCACCACCTAAAGATTTGCTTGTCCGCCCAAGGCTGTAGGTCTTTGAGTATAGCCTGAGAATTATACAGAGTTCGGTTAATTCATTAGTTGTTATTCTGAAATCGTAAGGTCAGTCAGTCTCAGATCTGATCTGTCCCCTTGGTGGCGCTCGGGTCACACAAGAAAAGAGTAGACATTCCACTTTAACTGAAAGGCTGGTGATGCCTACGAGCGTTTCCATGGATAATTTAGTAAGAAATTGTATATGAAACATTTAACTAAAGCATTAATTAGCATTGAATAGACATTGATTACTAGGGAGTCACAGGGATGACTTAAAACAACACAGAAAGAGGTTAGAAAACTAGTTCAAGATTACTTTCTTATGGGTCTGCTAGTCTTCAAACATCACTAAAGGATAACAACAGGGTTATTACTTACTAAACTCAGAGGCTAAAACCGCTGCTCACTTAGCAAGGTTATTATTTAACAGAATAAACACGGTTATACAGGAACCTTGCTTGGTTCGAGTAACAGGGGTTTTTATGGTCTCTCTTCTCTGCATTCCTGGCTTATCGCACCGGTTATCAGAGAATGAAATGGTGGTTTATGGCTCAGCTGTTCTGTGGGGAGAAAAGAGTCAGATTGAGGCTGGAGGTGACCTGCTGGAGGGAGAAGGGGTCAGATCGCCCCTTTTCCTGTCCTGTGGACTGTCTTTAGTGACACCTTTACGGCTAGAAAGGTTCACTAAGGCTCTTTGAATACACAATCCTTAAGCGATTCATTGTCTGATTGAGTCTCTTTCGGTCCTTACCAACACCAGGCGATGTCTCTGGGTTTTACATGTGAAAAAGGTCAACTCTCGGGGAGGGAAACTTCCCTCCCTCTTTTGACACCATCTGACCTTCTTTGAAGTGCGTCTGGTTGAGTTCACAACAGTCCCCCCTTTCGAGCTGGTATTCGCTCTGATAGGGAACACCGGGTCGAAGATGAGGAGCAACCAGCGCAGGTGCTGGTCTGGTGTTGATCAGGTGTTGGTCAGATGCTGGTCCGGTGTTGATCAGGTGTTGGTCAGATGCTGGTCCGGTGTTGATCAGGTGTTGGTCAGATGCTGGTCCGGTGTTGATCAGGTGTTGGTCAGATGCTGGTGAGTTAGAAGGGATCAAGCAGGGGAGAACAGGTGGCAAAACACAACAACGTCTGGGATCAGGTTGGTGTCCTTCTAGAGTCGCTAAGTGTTGAGTGGCTCTATTAGTATACTAATTCTAGAATAGCAGGGGCCATTATGTTTTCTGGTCTGCTGTATTCACGGTCCTCCTCCACCATTTCTAGATCTGCAGCTGGTCTTCGTTTAGAGGCCCTGTTACCTACTAGGGCGGCCACTCCCCGGGTGCATTTGTCTAGTTTGCCTTGCAGAGCCTGGGTACGCTTGATATAGAAGAAAGCCAACCCAAAAATGAACAAGTAACCTAGAATGATGGTGGTGGCTAAGACTGAGTCGGGCCCGGACCATGAGTGGGCTAGGGGTTGACTAAGGGTGTAATTTGTGGTGGCAATTTCACGGAGCATGTCATCAATAGGGGTCACATCAATTGTTTGGGCTCCTTTGTATTGTATCTGAGTGATAGTGTCAGGGTTTAACTCTAGAGAGCGGGTACCAAAGAAGTCAGGTACTTCAATCTCGCTCTCATATTGCTCTGGGTTCAAATGATAGAGGGCTACCTCTTCTATGTGTAGAATGGCATTCTCTGGTACGTCTACCCACATGGTTTGGTCGGGTAGTTGGATACGAGTGGCGGTGTCATGCAGGTCGTAGGTCAGGGTGGCAGTTCTAGCGGGGGTGTTTACTAGCCAGCGGTTCCCAATTATTTCGGCCTGAGTCTTAGTGACTTGGGCCCGGGGTGTGAGTGTTGTGGGACATCCCATCCGTGTTGTCACGAAGGAACGGCTTACTGGGACACAGATAGTGGATTTCTCTGGTGAGGGTGCACATATGTAAATTTGGAGCCAGGTGTAGTTCAGGGTCGCTGTCATGGTAGGCAATGACAGCAGGTGTCTCCACTTTAACGTGTGTATTACCTTGCCAGAGCCCCACGTTTACCACATCCTTGAGTCTATAGATGTTTTCCGAGTTAATTATGGGAAGATTGACGAGGAAGGCTACTTCCCTTTCTTCCGGGTCAACGTGGATGGGCACGGCACTACCCAGCGTGTAAGCCAAGTGTGTTTGGAGTGGGGTAATAGTGTCTCTAGTGGCTGCACTAGAGAGACAGGCACTAAGTATGTAATAAGTAAGATCTTTCCCATGGCCAATTGATCCACGGAGGAGCTAGTCTCTCGCAACATGTCTGCCATTAGCATGCTGACCAATAGTGTGTGGGCATAATCTGCCCTGACTGCCATGATGAGATCGTTTACTGCTAGCAGGGTTCTGTTTAGAGCTTCACTGTGGGTGTTAACGACTAGAATGGTGTCCTTTAAGGTCTTTCCTAGAGTTTCTACTTGCCGCTGCTGGTAGTAAACTTGCTTCCTGATCTCTGGGAGTTCAGACTCTAGTTCGCTGACGTGGCGCCTGATTGTGTTTAGACTAACGGCGTTGACTGAGGAAAGTCCTATACTGAAAAGGGTTCCAACGGCGGCAGCTGCAGTGAGCAGCCCTCCGATGAACCGCTTGGATCGGTGATTGTACCCCCCCTAGTTCTGATTGGGTTAGGGTGAACTTTTGCAGTTGCCGCAACACGTGTGTTATATCTGCTTCAGCGTGTTCTGCGACCACTCTGGACCAGCGGCTGGTGTAGAAGGAGGCCTCTTTGGCAGAGGTTGGGAGGTTTTTCTTACATACCTCCTAGGGATCAGTTTTACAAACACTTTCTGTGTGTGCAGGCGGCAATTGGTAATCAACAGCCCAGGCTGTCCTTTAAGTACCACCCCAGAATTCGGCCCTGGCTCCACAATCCCAGGATGGATGGTGGTGATTGCCAGGTTGAGTGTCAGCAGAACAAGCAAAAACGTCATCTGTTTGGAAAGAACGCACGTGGTTAGGGCCATTTTGAATGTATAGTACAAGTCAGTCTTAATGGATTTCGCTGGTTCTATTGGCTGGAGTTTCCCCCCTTTCCTTTATTTGGCCTGTATGAGAGCTTGAGGTCACCTACGAGATCGTGAATTCTGGGAATCTGTGTGTTTCGAAGTTTGATTAGACAACCCCCCCACTCGTACCTGAGTGGTGGGTGGACTCCTCGCAGAGGAATCCTTGGCAGTGGTTAGAGCTGTTAATGGTAGCCCGAGTAAGAGATACCTGGCTTCTCAATGTTAGGTTTTAACCTGGCACGCACAAAGAATCTCTTTCTTTAACCACTAGCCGCTCTCGTTACTGATTAATTATTAATTCAAATGGACGCTGGCGTCCCCGACGTGTCCCATGGGGTTTTGGTGTGGCTTGATTTGGTTGCGGTGAACCCATTTGAAGGTGGGTTCCTTGTGACCCTTTTGTACTCTGATTTGGTACACGACTGGTGAGAGTTTGTCTGTGACCACATGAGAGCCTGTCCAGTGGGGGAACAACTTGCGAGCACGCCTTCCTACATTCTGGCTGTCCCTTTGCGCTAGTGGGGCGAAATTGAAATACCACACCTTGTCTCCCACTTGGAGCTCATGGTGGGACGCCTTTTGGTCGTAGTAGGCTTTTCTCCCTTCTGCACTTTTGTTCAAGTTTTGTTGGGGTGTCGCTCTGATTGCCATCAGTACCAGGGGCAGTTTTACATCCCAGTCCTTGTGATTAGCAGTCACATATTTCTTTAATATGTTGACTACTCGCTCCACTTGGCCAGAGGACTGAGGGTGGTGGCTGATGTGGAAGTTGGCTTCCACACCGAGCAGCTGCCACAGCTGTCGCATGACCTCAGCTGTGAAATGCGTGCCTCTGTCTGAGTCGACGCGACAGAGGAGGCCAAATCGTGAGAAGATGTGATTCATTAGCAAGTATGCGGTGGTTTGGGCCGTATCGTTAGGCGCCGGTAAGCCCTCCACCCACTTGGTGAATGCGCAAGTGACTGTGAGGAAATATTTATTTCCTCTTGCTGATTTGGTTAGAGGCATCACCCAGTCGATCTGTAGGTCTGACCAGGGGAAAGAGATGCCTTTCCGTTGTAACGGGGCTCTGTGAAGCGGTGTTGCAGGTTGGAATTGGCAGCATACCAGGCAGCCTTTGATGTAGTCTGCTACATCTTTTCGCATGTGTGGCCAATACGCTACCTGTTTGAGTGCGTGATGTGTTGCGTTGGTGCCTTTGTGGCCCGCGCATGGCGAGTCATGGGCGTGTATTAGCATAACCCCCCTATGGCTCTGAGGTACCACGAACGCAGGTGAAGTGAGGGCCTCAGAGACATACACAAGAAGGCCCTTGACGAGGCGGAGAGACCGGCGTACGCGGTAGAGATCATTGAGACCGGGCACGGAAGCAAGGTGCTGGGAGTGTCCGATTCAGTAAGGCAGAGAACCATTTTGTGAATGGCAGGATCCTGAGCCTGCAGAGCGACCAAGTCCGAGTTTGTGAAGGCGGGAGCTACAGAGACCGTAGTTGGATGAGGGGCAATGGTCTGAGGCGCATGGACCGCTTGAGACCTGGTGACCGCGCAGACTGTAGGGGCGGGCGGGTTTGGGCACGAGTCTGCCAGGGTGTGCCGTCGATGGCGCCTTGTTTGGCTAATGCGTCTGCCAAATCGTTCAAGTCTTTGTCCTGGCCAGGGACTCGGGAGTGGCCCCTAACTTTCTTCCAGTAAACTCGCAAGTCATGTGTGTTTACTAGGTATTCGCAAGCTATGAACAGCTCTTTGTGTTTGACCGGTTTCCGTCCTGCTGTCAGGAAACCGTTGTGTTGCCATGTTGGTCGGTGACAAGAGAAACTGAGGCGTGCATAGTTGGAGTCGGTGCACAGCACAAGAGTTTTGACGTTGTGTGCAACTGCCATTTCAAGTGTGATCAGGACGCCCGCTATTTCAGCGTATTGGGATGACTGAGATCCCAAGTGGAACCGGCGGGGTTCGTATGGGGTGTCGTGGATCCATGCCACGCCCACGCCAACACGGACATGTGTCTCGTTGTTGAAAGGAACAGCCGTCCATATATGCCGTGATCATGCCTTTGCAGACGTTATCATCACAGTAGTGGTGGCGTGTGTCGCTGGGGGGTGCGGGGTTGCAAAGTACCGCGGCATGTGAGAGGGCATCGTCAGAGCATCGCCGGCAGGCTGCTAGCTCTGTGCCCAAAGGTGATTTCCTATTTTGTGCATAACGCACCTCTATGTCGAAACTCTGAAGAGCCATCAACCACGAGGCGACGCGGGCATTGGTGACTACCCCATCCCTAATGCGTTGGCTATTAAGGAAAGTCACCGGGTGGTGATGGGTTTCAATGATTACCTTCTGACCACCGAGGTAGTTGGAAAAGTTTTTGACGGCCCACACCGTGGCTAGAAGTGCCTTTTCGCAGTCGGTGTATTTCAGTTCTGGGGCAAGCATTGTTTTGCTGGCATATGCAACGACTCGTTTGTCCATGTCATGCAGTTGGTACAGGCCAGCGCTCAAGCAGTGGGCAGAAAACCCCACTTCCAAGTGAAATTCTTTGGAGCAGTCGGGGTAAGCTAGACAGGGAGCTGTACCAAGTTTCTCCTTTAGGGCCTGCATGGCGTGCTCCTGTGGTTTGTCCCAAGTGAAGGGGACATCTTTCCTGAGCAAATTTGTTAGCGGTTTAGCTAGGTCTGCGTAATTTTCAATGAACTGTCGGGAATAATTGCAGACTCCCAGAAAGCTGCGGAGTTCTGACACGTTCGCAGGGGCTTTGATATTGGAGATGCCCTGTAAGCGACTTGCTTCTGGCTCTACACCAGCGGAGCCTACCAGGAGGCCGACGTAGTTGACTTTGGTTTTACACCATTGACATTTGGAGAGTAAGATCTTTGCACCGGCGGCGGTTAGCTGTCCGAGCACGTGATCTATTTCCAGCAAGTGGGAATCCAGAGTGGAACTCCTCATCAAGATGTCATCGACATATATGAGGGTACCTCGACTAGCGGCATCGGGACACCTTCCTTGTTCAGGAAAATGTTGAATTCAGCAGGTGAGTTGGCGTAGCTAAACGGGCACCTGGTGAAGGTGTATTGCTTATTTGCAAAGGTGAAAGCCAATTCGTGTTGGTCTGCGACATGGACTGGAATAGTCCAGAATCCAGAAGCCACGTCCATTGACGAAAAGTATTTGGCATCCCTGACTTTAGGGAGTTCTTGGCCCAACTGAGTCCTGGGCCACCTGGACAGGGGAACCTGTTGGTTTAACCGGCGATAGTCAATGGTTAGTCGCCATTTGCCGTTTGGTTTCACCACCGGCCAGAGTGGAGCCGAGTAAGTGCTGTTACAGGGTCGGATGATCCCTTTCTCTAGCAGGTCGTCTATGATTTCCTAAACGGGTTTGTAAGATGCGAGTGGTATTTTGTACTGACGTACAAAAGTTGGCGGTGCGTCCGGAGGAGTGGGAATGCGCACCGAATGAAGTGTGGTTAGACCACAGTCAAGGGAATCTTTGGCAAAGGACGCTTTGTATTTGAACAGGAGGTCGCGGAGTTTTGTGCGTTCTTCATCAGTGTGCAAGGCGTTGGCTTCAGCCACGATTTGGTCTTTGAGCTGTAAACTTTGCATCAAGTTCAGCAGTGGCATCATGTGGAGTGGCGCCGGGCCCTCTTCCCATGTGTTGTGGGAGGGGCATCGACTGTGGTTCTGGCAACACGTAAATAGCCGTGACGCTGATTGTTTCAAGAACCATGTGGTTGTCGTGGTTAAGGTCGACTCTGCAAACAAAGTCATCGTTTAATGGCAGGGAGGCAAAGATAGCAATAGCCCCAAAGGGTTTGGTATACATCACTTCTTCTTCTGAGAGATCAGGGGACAGGAAGGGAGGTATACTCCCTATCACTGGGATCCTGAGTTCAAAATCATGGAATTCTGTGCTGATCAACCATCCCAACGGGGTGGATTTAGGGATCAGGATGTCCTGGTTGCTGTTGTTTTCCACCAACAGGTGAGTTGATTTAGCGGCTAGTTCCATCAGAGGTGTAGCCTTGATGGAGAGCCCTAGTCCAAAGAAAAGCGGAGACGGCTAAAAGAATGCTTGCGAATGGTTAAGGTGTTGGCCCGGACGCATGTCCACGCGTATGGACACGTTAGCCATTTTTGCCAGTATCATTGCATGGTACCCAGTAGCTACCTGGCAAGCTTCAGGTATGGTTTAGCCAGACATCATGTTTTCGGAATCAGGGGCAGGTGTGTTCTGGACACCTGTTAAGGACCAGAGGATGTTGTTGACCGTGTCTATTTGCACGTCTAGTCTGACGAGTATGTCACTGCCGACACAGATGTGGTATGGAAGACCCGGAATGACTAGAACAGAGTGAGTCAGCTCTCTTTTGCTCCAGCGCACTTTTAGAGTACAGACGCCCACTGCTGTTAGCACCCTATTGGGAAGAGGGTCCAAAGGAAAGCGGAATGATTTCTTGGCCAGCTGGAGATCGGGGCTGGTTTTTGAAAGTGCCTCAAACAGCTCTTGGCTGATGGCTGATTTGTCTGCCCACAAGGCCAGAGTCACGTTGTCAATATGTGTGTCTTCAAGTTGGACACCATTCCTCACTTGCATGTGACAGTCATTTGTCCCTTTGGGGGCAGTAAATGCGCACAAGAAGGTCTCGTGCTGGGCCAGAAGTTCATTTTGAGGCCACAAGGGGGCCTGCAAGGCATCAGTTTCGAGGATGCAGCAGTGAGCTGTGGCAGGTTGAGTAAGCGAGATCGGCAGAGGTTGTCTGACCTGTGCCCAGATTTTCAAGTTCTGGAAGTCAAGAAGTGGTTCAAAGCGGTTGAGGAAATCCTTCCCGATGAGCAGGGGAATGGTATTAAAAGGAGACACGTACACTGGGTGAACGAGTACCATCGGGCCAATGGTCATTCGAATCAATGCCATGGCTGTTAGAGTGGTCCTTGTGGGACCATATGGTTGGACCTCAAGGGCGCAAGTCTGTAGTTTCAGGTATCTGTTAGAGGCTCGAACCATGGCCTGCAGTTTGTTAAAAAGAGCATAGGACATTAAGGTAATGTCTGCAGCGGTGTCAAGGAGTGCTTCATGCATCAGTTCATCCTCAAGTGTGATTGACAGAAAGAATTTTCGTGCCACTCCCTTTTCAGTCAGGTGACACAAGAACTGTTGAAAAGGTGGGCTGCCTTGAATGGTTGGGGAATTTTCTTTGTGAGGGCTTCCCTGTGAATCGGACTGTACCACAAGGATTGCGCTAGGGGGAGTTATTTCCCCCACCGGTGCACCGGACGGTTCAGGTGCAGTTGCCGGTTCTGTTGAGACGTTGGCTTGGAGCGGTGGACTGGCTACATCGGGTCCCCGATATGTCGTCCATATCTACTTCAAGTTGTTTTGTAGTAGGTTCTGGGGTAGAGGACTCAGGTTTAACAGTGGCTATGGTCAAGAGATTTGCCGTTTTGTTAATAATAATAATAATAAATTTTATTTATAATGCACTTTACATTTCAGGGAAATCTCAAAGTGCTACAACAACAAGGGGTTAAAAACAGTTCCAGAAAATAACAATCGCAATAAAACACTGTAACAAAAATTTAAAACCATGACTGTTAAAAGGCCTTTTGAAATAAAAAAGTCTTTAGGCCCTTCTTAAAAACCTCCAGAGTTTGTGGGGCCCTTAGGGGCTCTGGGAGGGCATTCCAGAGCCGTGGGGCGACTGCCTGGAAGGCCCTGTCTCCCATGGTGGAGAGTTTAGTCCTTGGTTGGTGCAGGCAGTGGGTAGAGGTGGAGGAGCGGAGGTTTCTTAACCTAAGGTTTTGTTGTCATCTTTAGGCAGTGTTTTGGGATTCGCGCTGGTTGTATCTCCCCCCTCTTTCGTGAAAGGGCCGATTGCCCCAGCGGTTGGCCGTGTGCATGGGTCGGTGGAACTCAGACCTCTGGTAGTTCTGGTTCTTATCAGCCCAGGGTGGCCGCGAGTGGCCCCAACCTTGTTCAGGTCGGCGAGGCGGTGCGTGCCTCTGATCCTGAGTCGGCTGGGGAGCTTGTGAGGGATGGGTGGCAGAGGCAGGTGGTTCGCCACCCGAAGCTCCTTCAAGCTCCATATGGGGGGACTTAACGTTGACGTTTAAGACGCCCCGAGGTTCAGAGTGCCAAGTCATGGTATGTCTCTGCTTTTCGAAACCTTTTGTGGCTAACTCACGTAGCTGCCTACTTGTTTGGGTGCGGGGACATGCCGCGACACCCAAATGGTGACTAGTTGTAGGATGGAGATTCTGAATGAAAAGGCATTTAAAGTTTACCTCTTCCTCCATTTCAGGCTCATTTTTGGTACCGAAGTACGCTTGTCGCAAACGGTGATAGTATTGCTGAGGAAGCTCTGAACGCTCTTGCTTAACTGCAATTGCAGCTGCCAACCCTGCCTGTGATCCCAAATCAGAATATTCTTCCACTAGCGTTTGGCAGAGTATGTCATAATCTTCTCTGACATACCTAGGTTGGCGTTCGATGAAACTACTAACCTCTCGACTAGAGGTTACCTTGATGAGGTAAATCTTATCTACTGTGGCAGCAGGGAATTTACGTAAGTAGTAGTCGATGTCTTTTAGATAGATGTTGGTTTTGTTCGAGCCCCCAGCGCTAGGTTGGAAACGCGTTATGGCGAGCGATTTTGTCGAGGTCCCTATCAGAAGGGCTCAGTAGCGGGCGGTGGACGCGGCCGAGGTAGGTGAGTCGTTTTAACCTGAGCCGGTGGGGGTCTCCTTACCTGGGGCTCAGTCATGTGGTCTGTAGGGATTAGGGGGAGTGGTTGTGAGGACCAGTCTTCTAAGTCTGGTAAAGGGGAGCGAGGACTGTCCCTTTCAGACAGGGGCTGCAAGAAGGAGTTTGTATGTTGGCCTATTTCAAGTGAGAGTTGGAACTCTCTTCTGGCGTCGGCCAACTCCTCCTCCTTGATCTCCTGCTGTTGCAGTGATTGTGCTATTCTGTCCCTAGCCTCACCTAGCTGTTTTTGCATATCGTGTGTGCGTTTTTGTTCAGCTTCTGTGTTTACTGTGGACTTGAGCAGCTGTTGTTTGCTTTCCAGCTGTTGTTTAAGGGCTCGATTTTCCTGGAGGGCAGATTTTTGTGCGGCTGTTGACTGTGCTAACAGTTTATGTGTGTGTTTAGATCGTGCAGACATCACAATCGCCATTTTCCCAAGCATCTGGGCAAGGGCTTTGTCTTTCAGTGGAGTGACTAGTGCAGTTGCTACCAGCTGTGCCAGAATCGTTTCAAGTTCAACAGCATCAACGTTTTGGATGTCATTTGAGTAGCCAGGTATCAAATCATCAGTCATGTCTGCCAGTGCTGGATCTAAGTTGTCCAGCGGGTCTCCCCCACTGCTCACAGATTTTTCCGATGTGCCTTGGTTTGCCATGTTGAAAACAGGTGATCGCACCTTCTGGTTAGGGATTTTGTTTTGGGTCTCAACCCAACAATAAGCAACTGTGTTAACTCAGAGGAGATGTTCCTAAATTAAAAGGGGTGTTGCTGCTATGGCTTACTGGACTGGTGGGGATCTGAAGAAAAGAAGTTTTGAAATCAAATCTATGGACTCTCAATTATACAACTTGCTTTAAGGGAATCAAGTGAACTACAGGTGTTTGCTGGTACAGCAGGCCTGAGTCTGTTAGTTCCGCAGTGTGTTTACTAGTTGGGGAAAACAAAAGGTGTGTCAGGTTGAAGAAAGCTGACTTTCAAATCAGACTTGAATGGTTAACTGGGACACAAAACAAATTTGGACTGAAAGGAAATAAAAGAAATACAAAACTTTAAAATTAATAAAACAAATATGGAAAACTTATGAAATTAAATCACACTTGGGATTAAAGTTAAATGCTCTAGATCAACTCACAGTTAAGGTTACAACTGGTTTGGCAATCAAAGATCAAAGTCCTTAATGATCAAAGTCAAAGTTGGAGGAAAAAAAATTGTTTGAGAAAAAAAAAAATAATTAAATTTTGGAATCAAGTTCAAAATTGAAAATATTAAAATTCTGAGATTAAAACTAATTAAATTTCTAAAATCAAAGTCCAAATTGAAAAGAAAGATTATTAAAATACAATTTGAGATTAAAATAAGTAGGTTTCTAAAATCAAAGTTCAGAGTCAAATTAACACAAACCCCAAGTTGATTAATGTGCGTTAAATTTAAGATACAATCAAAACTGATTAAACTGAAAGTCTTAATTACCCTTTGGTAATTATCAACTTATCAAAATTCCAATTGCTATAAAAGTCAGAGTCCAAATTACATTTATAATGAATGGGGATTAAAGAAAGCCTAGTGGGAAAGCTATCAATCCGAATGATCAAGCTTAATGTGGGCTTCCGAATTCCAACAGTCCAGATAACAAAAGGTTAACAAAATTCTAATCAAGATGTTATTCTGTATTCATCTTATTCCTGCAAGGATCAAAAATAGCACTACAGAAAAGGCTTCAAAATGGGATAGTTCAAATCAGGGATATTGCAGCAGTAATGAGAATAAACTTTTATTCCAACATAGCTGGATCTAAATTAGCTAAGCCAACTTTGAATAAAAGATTGCATCAAATTATTAGAACTATCCAGTGTAGTTCCCGGTTAGGGTGTAAAGTTGGCTCCGTCCTTTTGCTAAAGCAACACCAAGGAGATCTTTCAAATTAGTAGGTATTCAAAGAAGGAGAGCTTGGGCTCTATCCTGCACTCAGGGAGCAACACTCCAAATTAACTTAACACACTGGCTTATGTGTCTGAAAGTCAGTTATCCAAATTTGATCACAAAAGTCTGGTGTAATTCGCCAGACTCTATAGTCCCACTTCTGCCACTAGTGATGCAGAAATCGATTTAGTGCAGAGCATGTAATTTGTTCCGCCAGCCCGGAGGGGAGCTGTGGCGCAGCTTAGGGCTGTTTCGTTCAATGGACCTGACCTGCCACTTGGGGCGCTGTGGGTCGGTTCGTTTCACGATATAGCAGAAGAAGAGAGGCTTCCTCTCTGACTAGGGCCCACTCAGGGTTCTGTCGTCAGAGCCGTGGTTTCATTTATTCAAGGCCATAAATGAAGGCTTCTGAGTTTCTGGTCCAAAGTTGCTCACAACGGTCGGATGAGGTTGCAACAACAAAATCAAATAAACACACACATTCACCGTAGGTTTGCGAGGCCTCGGGAATATAGGCTATTTAATGTTGCTGAGGTTAAACAGGCAGCTCCAAACAGAATAAAGAAAATCAAATCTCCCGCTGAGAAATTTGGAATTCAGGGTCGTAGCTTTCTCAGCTCGTCTGAAGGAGATTTAAGTACGAAACAAAAATCGGAATTTCAAAAGTAAAGGGAATTAAGAGAACGTATACGTTTAGTTTCAAGAAAGTTTTAAAAGAAGAGTTTTGAAGAGGCAAGAAGCTGGAACAAAAGACAGCAGGGCCTTTTTATTGATCCCGCTAGGTAGTGACGTCAATTTTGGGGATGGTCTCCCAAACGTCGCTACGGTGTTAACTTTTTGGGATAAAGAAATATACGTCACGCGTATTTCTCTTTGATCTCTCTCTCCACAATATCGACATTTGGAAAAATACTTAGTTCTAAACATTTGGATAAAGACAGTTAAAACAAGGCTAAACACTATGGAAAAAGGTTATAATGGTTATATAAAACGTAACAAAGCTTGGTTACCTGTCCTCAGTATACTTGCTGGTTACTGGTTTTAACTCATGAGACAATTTAGATGTAAGCATGACAGTAAAATTTCGTTTATGCAATTACATGGTGATAGTTAGGCCTACTTAACAATTCTGTCAGTGTAAGCCGAGTTTTAAACACTTGCGTGTTATACCTTTCTTGTCCCCTTGGTGGCGCTCGGGTCACACAAGAAAAGAGTAGACATTCCACTTTAACTGAGAGGCTGGTGATGCCTACGAGCGTTTCCATGGATAATTTAGTAAGAAATTGTATATGAAACATTTAACTAAAGCATTAATTAGCATTGAATAGACAGTGATTACTAGGGAGTAACAGGAATGAATTAAAACAACACAGAAAGAGGTTAGAAAACTAGTTCAAGATTACTTTCTTATGGGTCTGCTAGTCTTCAAACATCACTAAAGGATAACAACAGGGTTATTACTTACTAAACTCAGAGGCTAACACCGCTGCTCACTTAGCAAGGTTATTATTTAACAGAATAAACACGGTTATACAGGAACCTTGCTTGGTTCGAGTAACAGGGGTTTTTATGGTCTCTCTTCTCTGCATTCCTGGCTTATCGCACAGGTTATCAGAGAATGAAATGGTGGTTTATGGCTCAGCTGTTCTGTGGGGAGAAAAGAGTCAGATTGAGGCTGGAGGTGACCTGCTGGAGGGAGAAGGGGTCAGATCGCCCCTTTTCCTGTCCTGTGGACTGTCTTTAGTGACACCTTTACGGCTAGAAAGGTTCACTAAGGCTCTTTGAATACACAATCCTTAAGCGATTCATTGTCTGATTGAGTCTCTTTCGGTCCTGACCAAACACCAGGCGATGTCTCTGGGTTTTACATGTGAAAAAGGTCAACTCTCGGGGGAGGGAAACTTCCCTCCCTCTTTTGACACCTTTTGACCTTCTTTGAAGTGCGTCTGGTTGAGTTCACAACATTTGCCAACTTGCCCATTTCAGCCCAGACCTAGTGAGTGAAGCACCCCAGCACTCAGCTGTGGTTCTGCAATCTCCAAATCTGCGGTATCCGCAAGCGCTTAAATTCTTATCTCTTCATCAGCTCACTTCGCCTATGCAGTCCTGTTCTGATGGGATCGAAGCTCCCTGACACTCAGTCGAAGCACTGCGATTCTTAAAAACAGCGGTATTCACGATAATGGCTGGAAAACTCTTATCTTATTTACAAATCTTATTTACATACTTATTTACACTTAAAAGCCAACAATTAAACATAAAAGCGCATCTAATCTACCTGCCTGCATTTAGATTTGCACCCATCTCCGACACCCTAGTGGTTCTCAATCTGTATCTGCTCTGTCTTTTTTAATGAATTTAGTTCATTTTTAGTGAATTCAGTTACATTTTTAACAATTTTCCTTAATTTTTGTACTTTAACTAGGTTCTAGAGTGAGGAAGCTTTCAGAAACTTCACCTGGGCGGAGAATCCTGTACTGCAAGTCAAGGTCAAGGTCATCCTGCCCCTGTTCAACTCTCCTGGCTCGGCTCGACAAGTAATGTCGTGTAATAATTCAAGACTTGGGCCAGATAAGAAAGCTTGAACTTTTACCAACATTTTTATTATCAGCAAAAACAGACACCAATTAGAATACAAATGTTCCACCGGAGTGAGTCAGAGATCGGTGCAAAATAGAGACCCATTCTGTTACCAGAACAGAGACCCGAGTCCACATGAAAACCATGTAACGACTGACTTTCACCTCCTTTTGGACCTCCTTTTATAGCTCTGTTTCTTGGCTTTACATCATCTCTTGGCTCTCTTTCCTGCTGCACCTGAGTCTGGGAAAGTCCAAGATTTTCACGTGCCCAAGCATTTGGTGGGAAAGTCCCTGACTGCCTGCTCCTCCTCTCTGTGTCTTTTGCATGAACTCTGCTTGATCAAGCCATTTCTTCCATAACCTGACTTTTATGGAATAAACTGGTGTTGTTTGTGCTCCGTGCTAGAAACAGGACATTCTCACTGTGATGGACTATATTGATGTATGTTTTGTTATACAATTTGCACAAAATCTGCTTCTATATTTTACTTTGCAGGTATTTTTGATGATATCTTACTGTGCTGCCTCCCTTTTCTCCCAAAGCACATGAGCTTGCTCACACACACACACACACACACACACACATGTGCCTGGACAGTTAGATACAGAAAGGAGCACAAACACTCAGAGCTGTAGAGTTTTAACACTGTGATCCTAACTTTACACTATAAAATAACACTTTAAATGATGACAGTGTAGACCACCATTGCTCTAGTAATTAATGAGAACAATTCAGGCTATAAAGCTCCAAAATAATTCATAACACCTCACCCAGGGAGTAGAGCGCGTCGGATACCGTCTGGAGACGGGCCGCGTGACCGCCCCCTGAGAGGCAACGGTGCAAATGCACAGTGGAGGCAATGTGAGAGGGGAAGACAGGTAGGTGAGCCCGGCTGGCCAAACGGGGAGGCAGAGGTGAGTGGACCTGGCGGGCGAAACAGACAGACAGGATTAGTTCAGGGTGACAGGAGACGAAGAAGTTAGACATGAACAAGTTCATAAAAAAGCTTGAATGTAGCTGTGGCACCAATTCTGGAGCGACGACGATCAAGCAGGGATGGAGTGGAGAGCCGGGGTAGAAATACTGGTCGAGATGAGGCTGATAGCTGACAGGTGTGGCGGTCGGAGATGTAGGTTGATGAGACGCAGGTGTGGGTAGTCAGCCGGGCTCCGGAGAGGAGAGGGGGAGCACACACAGAGGGAGAGAGGAGGAGACACAGGAGAAACCAGGATGCGATACATCTTGTCTCTACATGATCTTTGTTGGGAGTTGCACATGCTCAGTTCCCAGTTAAGGACTACTAGCCAATCAGAAGCAGAGTAGGGCGGGTCGGCGAGAAGCCGGTAAACAGCTCGGGTTGAGCCGTACGTGTTGCCGACCAGCTCGGCAACACGGACTGGAGCGAGAGTTTCAGAGCGGTGAGTTATTAATCTGTATCCATAAAGTTTTAACTGAGCTCTGTCTCTACATCACAGGAACAACTTTATGTCCACTGACTGCCTGGAGGGTAGCTAGTGTTTGGAAGGGAGAGGAGAGCTGTGTGCTGCAGCTCGCTGTTTCTGAGGGCGTGTTGATCTAACACGGGTTCTCAGCCCCCCGACCGACAAAGCTGGCAAGGTGCTTGACCTCGTTCTTGTCCGAAACTGTGCCACAGAGTGCGTAACAGTCACACCTCTACATGCGTCTGACCACTATTTCATTCATTTCACAGTATGCCTACAGGAAAAGCCCATTCTTCCAACACCATTGGTTTCACACCGCCGCAACCTCCGCAGCCTCCGCAGCCTCCGCAGCCTGTCTCCCGCTCACTTTGCCTCAGTGGTATCTTCCGCTCTACCCTCCCTCAACACATTTTCCACACTTGAGGTCAATGATGCCACAGAATCTCTGTGCTCTACACTGAGCTCGTGCCTGGATAGCCTGTGTCCTCTATCCACCAAGCCTGCTCGCCCAAACCAACTAACTGATACCATCTGTGGGCTCCGTACTGATCTCAGAGCGGCTGAAAGAAAATGGCGAAAAACCAAAGACCCTCCCAGTTGCTCCTATCCTCCTTCTCAACAAGCATCAGTGCTGCCAAAACTGCGTTCTATAATGACAGAATAAGCAGTGCCACTGACTCAAGGAAATTATTTTCCACTTTTAAAGCGCTACTAAATCCTCCTCCACCACCCACAAACTTGTCTGCTGATACCTTTGCTGCCTTCTTCACAGGCAAAGTGGAGGCTATAACTAGCCAAACACTCAAACTCAACCATTGTATCAGTCCTACTACATCTTTTCCTCTGCCCTTCCAGGTCAGTGGTTGTTCACTCTCCTCATTTACTCCTCTCACAGAGAGCGAAGTATCAGAACTCTTGACCCGTAGCCGTCCAACTACATGCCCACTGGACCCGATTCCTACGAATCTCCTCCAAGCCATATCTCCTACTGTGGTCCCGACAATCACTCATGTGATAAATACTTCTCTGGCTTCAGGAACCTTCCCGACCACTTTCAAAAGGGCTCGGGTTACACCCTTGCTCAAAAAGCCCTCACTCGACCCAACTCAAGTTGAGAACTATTGACCAGAGTCTCTCCTACATTTTTTATCCAAACTATTGAACGGGCAGTATTCAAACAGGTCTCAGAATTCCTCTCAGGGAATGACCTCCTAGATCCATACCAGTCTGGTTTTAAGAGTGCCCACTCTACTGAAACGGCTCTTCTGTCTGATTCACCAGAATGCAGGAACTTAAGTGTTTAATGCTTAAAATCCTGCAGTTCCGTCAGGGAGACATGATTGGCCCCAATGTATTCTTCAGCATGACAATGAGCCCAAACACACAGTGAAAGTCACTAAGCACCAACTTCAGCTTAAAGAACAAGGAGTCCTGGGAGTGATGGTGTGGCCCCCACAGAGCCCTGATCAAGGAAACCTTGCAAGTCAGTGAGTTTTCCACAACACGTTCCTGCAAATGTTTCACAATAAAAGCGTCTGTCCACTGAAAGGCTTTTAATTTATAAGTGATACAGGAAGTGTTGAGTCTGTACAGCGTAATTTAACTAACAGGGCTAACAGGACTGAGTTGACCAAGATATGACCAATTATAGGCCAACCAGAGGGGATTCCTTCCACAGCTGAGGTTAATAAATCATTAAGAGGGCACACTGGGTGGCCAATCAGATCACAAGGAGGGCAGATCCGCGTCTGAGTATATGTATGTCTTAATTCATTTTCAGGTCCATCATAGAAACAGAGAGAGGACGAAGTCCTTCAGTCCAGCGTGGGCTGGTTTCATTTTATATAACATATAATACACAGAGACCATAAGAGACAGAGAAAGTTTTATTCGTTTAATAGTAAGTTTTATTCTGAACATACAGCTGGAAGCCCAACTCTAACCCAGGAGGATCAGCCAGTGCTGCAGAAAGAGTTTTCCATTAAAGAGAAGTTACAGAAATGTCTGCACGTTCCAGGACAGAGAATCTGAATCAACCAAGACTGGAGGCTTTAAGCTTTTAAAAAATCTGAAGCGGCTAAAAAAATGAAATATATTGATCATAAAAGCAACGGTTTTATAGGTATTTGTACTCAGAGGTCAAAGGTCAGAAGATCTGCTGAGAAGCATGGAAAATCCTGACAGCTGTAGGAACCTGGATGTGTGCGTGTGTTTATATATATATATATATATATATATATTATTTTTATTTAGCTCCACTTCACAACAGAAGTTATCTCATTGCACTTTTCATGTAGTGCAGGTGTAGCCAGTACTACTTTGTTATATATGTACATATACACACAAACACACATCCATTACCAAGGGACTCCCAGTCTTCATCAGATACAGACATTAACCATCAAAGCAAACTGTCAACAGGTGAAACCACCTAAAAGTGTTCGTCAATGAAGTCGTCTCCAAAGTCGAGCATTTTTCTCAGAGCGCTCAGGATCAGAGCGTCCACGTCAGGATCCAGGTCGAGCTCTTTACTGTAGTTCTTCACAGGAAAGATGCAGTTCTCTGGAAATCCCACTCTTCTGTGAAATTCTAACATCTGAGTGTTAAACAACATTTCAGCTGGTCAGTAAACGTGAAGTTGTGACTTTTTGTGCTCAAACACTGAACATAGAGAATCTCACCTTCTTCTTCAGATGCTTGCTCTTGTACACGTTCTTCACATCCTTCTCAGTTTCAGCACAGGCTCCATCAACGTTGGTGGCTATCGCCATTTGGGGAATCTCTGCAGACAGAAACTCACTCAGTATTTTGAGCTAATATTTGTCAGACAGCTTCAGTTCATAAGGTCCAACAAACACAAACAACAACCACTATTCCTGTATATATAGAGAGAAAAAACCTAATCCAAGTGTCAGGTGTAAACCCGACTCAAAGCTAATGTGATCAGGCTGACTGAACTATTAAACAGTCCAGGGCTGGGCAGTATATCGGTATTACGAGGTACACCAATATCATTTCAAAAGAGGTATAAAATTAGACCACAGCGTTAAAATGATCCTTTTAACACGACAGCTTCTGTAAACGTACAGCAGAAACTCTGAACAGATGTGACTAAATGACTCCTCCTCTGTGAACTTCTATATCTCAGGTCTTACCCAGGTCACTGGCTGCCTCTCTGACGGCCTTCATCTTCTCCAGAACTGAGTCTGTAATTTCTGCTGAGTTAGCAGAAAGCACACAAACCAGAAGATGAACTCTGTCATCTGCAGACGGGTCTGGGTTGTAGCCTGGATCCCTCTCTGACAGTGGAGATACAGGATTGAACTGGAAAACAATGTCAAACACAAAGTATGATGAGAGTAACCAGACTACTGCGGTTTTACCATTGAGCAAAGGTGGGCAATTGCCCGGGGCCCTCGGCTGCCAGGGGGCCTCGCAATTTCACTCTCCTTTTCACCCCTCCAGTGTGTGTTGCTGCTGATTAGCAGCGCGCTGGCCGTCCCAGGACGTACTGGCTGTCATGGACTGGTGAGTTTGGTTTAGAACACCGCCACAGATATTCCCTGAGCTGACTGAGTCCTACTGACAAACCCTATCAGATTGTGACTGTTCTTTGAAAAACTTTGACTTGTCCTCCTTGTATGAGCCATTTTCATTCTGTATTCTTTTATGTAATTCTTGTCTTGTGCCACTAGGGGGCTGTATGTGCTTTGCAGTTCAGCTGATCTCGAGTCATGGAGGTGTGGGTTATTTACGTAGAGGAAACCCAGACACAGGTGTTGCTGATTTGGGAAGCAAACAGTTTTTGACTGTGCTAGTGTCTAGCCTGGGGTGAGCAAGGCACGTTGGTGTTGGTTACATGTATTACGAGCAAAGATAATGCCACTGTATGAGATATGGAGGAAAATAAACTTGCTAGTTAATAGTAACATTACCGAAGTCCCCGTATGATATTTAAGACGCTGCACCGGCACACGTCTAAACTTAATCCGCTGTATTAGCAACCAGTTACTAGAATATGTTAGGATTTAGTCAGTACACTCCTAGACCATTGCTTCGATTGCCACCAAATATTTGTTTGATCATCATTGGACCAAGCTGATTAAAAGCTGTATAAAGCTTGTTGATATCTCATTTAGGTTTCAAGACACTGACCAATGACCTTAAAAAAGGGGCGTGAACAAAAGAAATGAACAGAAATCATCAAAATGTCATCACTAAACTCACAGGGTATGTCAGGGGCGTTGCTGGACATAAAGCTCTACTGGGGCACAGGCCCCCTCATCCCCCATGTACATTTGTGATTTATTTTTGATTGGAGTGTGTCAGTATGTGCTTTACTAGCTCCCCTTGCTTAGCCTATTAATATTGGCTCTGTCACGTCAGAAAGGGCTTTGACCAGAGCATGAGGACACACACCTGTGTTATGCATTGTTACTTGTGAGCCATGTACACAATTTGCTGCACCGTCACACCTGACTCTGCAGTGCTCTCACTGCCACCTCTCCTTTAAAACAGTCTGTCTCTGTAATAAGCCTGAATGGAAACTTCTCTTCTAGAAAAATCCTCAAAGTCTGTTAAAACTTCTGCTGCCTGTAGACCTCTGGCTGTGTGGAAAAGTAAAAGTTAGGACAGCTTAACAGAGAGTTTCTTTAAAGTTAGGAAAGGAACATTGACTGTTAATCTGTAACGGCCTTTTTCCTAAATCAGTTCCCAGCCCTTATTACCATGGTTACCAAGCAGCTAGGATAGGATCTGCCGGTAAGGACGTTTCTGTAATACGACACCAGGCCTCCATCACACGCTCCGTTCTGCTGGCGCTACAACTCTCAGACGGATAGTGGATGTAGCTGGACCTGGTTTTATGAACACTGAGGCTGTGGCTGCACTGATTGGACTAAAATCTCTGTGTCACGTGAGGAACATTCTGAATGGTTGGACTAAAAAACTAACAGCAGCAGATAATGAGCTGTTGAGGATGTACTGGAAAGGTGAGGAAGCTCCGGACGAAGAGGACCCTTTTCCGGAGCTGGTACCCGATCTTGACTGTTGTTCTAGTCTATTGTTGGATCATCAGAAACAGATCTGCACACGGTGACGGGTAAAGTGATTTCCAGGTGTTGTTAAATGGTAGAAGTGACACGGTGTGGAGGGAGAAACTGGGGGTTAGTAACGCTGTGAAGCCCACCTGGAGAGTCTTTTACAAACTTCCTTTAAAGAAGTGCACAGGTGACTGACAGTGGAGAATATTATACTCTTTTATCTCTGTGATTAATCCCTCAGATTTTAAGTTCCATCAGCTGATGAACAGCTTGGATGTGTTTGTTCGTCAGTGGTGTTATGATGATGTCATTTGTTCTGTGGTGGATGAAGAAGTCAGTTTTAGTCGTGTTTTTAGGTTGATGTTTTTATTTATGTGGAAGGTTTTTTATTCTCTCGTCAAACGTTTGATTCTCTGACTCATTGAATGTTTTTATGTCTGTGAATCAGTGATGTTTAATAAAGTGGGTTTTAAAAGTCTCTCCCCATCTCAATTTCATTTCAATTCAATTCAGCTCACAATATTGCCAAAGCTATATCATATAATCCCCCCCCCCCCCCCCCTCCATTGAATTGACAGCTGTACCGTGTATCCCTCGTTCACGTGTCCTTTCATGGCCAGTTTGATGTCTTCAGCATGGACTCCAGAGTCAGTCCCGTCCTCCAGACCCATGATGTCATTGAAGACGAAAGGAAAATACTTTGGATCTCCTTCTTTTGTTCTGATCTTGTGAGTTTTATACTGTAACAGAGAAAAACCTTGTTTTAGTGCCAGTGAATCATCTGCAGACGTCAGAATGAGTCCTGGTTCTTCATCTCTAAAGGTCTGCTGTCAGAACCACCTCACATCTCTTCTCTCAGTTCAGCCTAATCGATCCAACAGCTGGGAACCTCAGAGATTTCAGCTCCTCTGCAGCTTTTAATGAACTGCAACCTGCTGCTGGATTCATTTTAAAGATTTACTGTCACATGTGTTTCTTGTGTTTCGGGTCAGTGAGCTGTGTGATATATATAAAGTTGATAATATCTCATCAGTGAAATGTCCACAGATCATTGTTATTCGAGGCTACTGCTGTGTTAGATCGATAGATTTAACAGCGGGCAGATTTTTGCTGCTGATTGACACAAATCTGAAGTTGTCTTACTTTTTTGGTGTGACTTCTCTCAGAGTTCGTAGCAGCGGCCTCAGCACCAATACACATTCTGCCTCGTAGGACGCTGCTGACAGAGTTGATGAAGCTGGACTTTCCAGCTCCTGTCGTTTATAAGCTTATACTTCTTCACATACTCAATCTCTTTGTCTTTGTCTCTGTGTAAAGAGATTAAACTGGACTTTAGATCAATTATAAACCTGTTCCAGATATATTTTATTGGTCTTAACATCAATAAACCAAACACACTGTCTGAATATTCACTAAAGCAATAAACACTCAATCCAACGTAAAACATGGACAGCAGCAGCAGTGAACCACAAATAGGTGCAACACTTTGGCTAGTACCAGTGAGGTGGTGAGGTGACTAGCCTAATATGTGCTGCTGGCTAGCTAGCCAAAGGTTTGCAGAAAATGCTAAAAACAGGAAGTGATGTCATATGTTACCTTTGGAATTTGCAAAATTTGGTGCAACTAGCCCCTAGGTGGCGCTATTTAACCCGAAGAATTTGTTCCTCTATAACCACAAGTCGCATTGACATGAAAGCTGAGCCGAATTGTTCAGCATGGTCCCCTGACTCCATGGACTAAAGTTCATTGAAATATGCCTATAGGTGGCGCTGTTATTGCAGATTAAAGATGTCAAAAAAAATTCCATTGACTTGCATGCATTTTATATCTCCACAATCACAAGCTCAATTGACACCATATTTGGGTCATTAGTTCCCCATGGGGCCCTGATGACACCTGAAAAGTTTGGTGCAATTCGGCCAGAAGGTGGCGCTATAATCGAAGCTCAAATACCGTGGAAAGATCCCATTCATTTCAATGATATTGATCCAGGACGTGCGAGTCAAACAGAGTCGTCCTGGATCAATAACCTGATTATTACCAGTGTTCGGGGTGAATACGTGTCTGTATGTAAATAACTGTATTGTTTTTTTTTATCTTATTGTATATGTTACCATATTTTAATGTAGGCCTACACTTAATTATATGTTGTGTGTGTAGAATGAAGGAACTACACATTTAATTTTGTTATGTAGCCTTCTGCGGTATAATGACTAACGACCTCAGTTGCAAATATATTTTTACACAACAACATACACAACAACATGTGTATGTTCAATGCAGCCCTTCTGAACCAAAGTATTCAATAAGAACACGCAGGCCTCTTGGAGTTTTCCAGCACATCTGAGACTAACAGCAGCAGGAGGTGTGGTGGTGCTTCAGCTGCAAGTTGTCACTGTGTGAGTAAATGTTCTTTATCTAATACTCAGTTCAGATTAATGGAGACCACATTTACATGGTGCTGTTGATTTGCTGTTAGAGCAGACAGATATTATGGGATGGATTCAGCTGCTGCAGAACAACAGGTTCCAAGATTAGTAAGTCCTACCCTACCTATGTAATGTCATTTAAAATAGTACACCTCTCTTTAGGTGGCAGGAGTGAAAATGTGTCCTCCTACACGTTCGTTGTGTTTTGGTTTCACAGCTGGAGAACAACTCAATTAAAAATATAAAGGAATTATTTTCTGCCAGACGGCATTTAGCTGCCGGACCCCTCTATGTTCAGACCTGAGCCCTGAATGTTTAGAGCGTCTGTCTCCGCCCTGCTGTAATGGTTTGATGGAAGCTAATTCACAGAACTGAGCGCACCCTTTCTGATCTCTGATGACAAAAGATAATATTTAATTCACTGTAGTTGTCAGGTTCAGACCTCTCTCCTCCTGTTTCACCTGTCTGCTGTTTTTAAAGGGGATGAGAGCAGCTCTGTGATTGGTCGTTACTGAAGCTGGAGTCTGTCTCTGCGCTGAGACCCTGCTGTGTTTGTAATAAAGGAAAGAGTTAAACAGCAGAGACGAACGCAGCACAGTGTCACCACACATGTTCAGGTTAACTCACCCCCAACGTATTTTCCTCCAGGGTTCCCTGAAAGCTGCAGAGAAGATCGTGTCATTATTTAAGAAACAAGCAAATATTTAACACTGATTAACATCATGCACCATTCTGTATCAGAGAGATTAGAGTGTAAATAAACTTCATATCTTACTGGGAGAAGGCGGGGGCTGCTGGGGCGAGGGAGCTTGTTCTAGAGAGAAACATTGAGGAAACATGTAAATAAAGTAAACTTCATATCTTACTGGGAGAAGGCCGGGGCTGCAGAGCTGGTTGTAGAAAGAAAAACACTGAGGGATTGTCTGCAATCCTTCTCACGAGAGTCCTAAAACCAGTCATGAACAGAACAAATGAGAATAGAAATGATCCTGCAGTACAAGATCTGAATTAGTCGTCCCACATTTAACTTAATAAAAGGGTTAGGGTTAGGCCAGAAAGTCCCACCCAGTTTAAGGTGTTAAAAGCATTTCTTTTCAGCAGATTTTATTATTTTGGGAGCCTTTAAGCTTTAAACACACATGAGACTGAGACCTTCTTGTTCTAGTTAGTCTAACTAGTTAGTCTAACTTCATTTTAAAAACGCTATCGGACATATTCAGAGTATTAAGCTTTAGTGAAACAACATAAAAGATTTCAGTCTATCACAACACAACTTATAGACAAAGAAGAAAAATCCTTACTAGAATCGCCACCACCCATCCTGTAGCTGCTGTAGATCTGCAGCAAACAGGAGGAGACTTTCTATATAAAGACAGGACCCCCTCCCATGACTTAAAAGAAATCTTTATCTCTCATAAAGTCACTTTCTCTTGGGGAGAGGGAAATCTAGTCCTCCGTTTTTGCATGTCTTCACTAAAACGCTACCTGTTTCGAAACACTAAATGGTGTCGGCAGCGTTTCCAAACTTCTCCGTTTTAGGTCTTTATTTTCATTGTTTTAGTCTGGACGTGAGGTGCAAAAGTAGCAAAAGGTCTCCATTTTAAAAACAAAACGCAGTAGTGCGGACGGGACCTGAGGAAGGTAGAGTCTGATTTTTCTTGTATAGAGCAGTTCTGACTAGAAATACAGATGTACCTGTCTGTGTTTTCTTTAAACTACATCCCTGAGGCCCCACTACAGCTGAACTGGTTCACATGAAGCAACAAGTTCCTGATCAGAAAGTCTTTGTTCCTGTGAGGAGGATTCACTCTCTGACAGAAACTAAAACCTGCTTCATCAGCCACTGCATACAGTTAGCGTGTGCTACTAACATGCTGATGTTTCTGAATTACTACAGCACAGTTTACTTAAACTTCCTTACCACAACGCTTACTGCCGAAGATGCCCATCCTGTAGCTGCTGTAGATCTGCAGCAAACAGGAAGAGACTCTCTATATAAAGACAGGACCCCCTCCCTCCCATGAACCACGTGACTTAAAAAAATTCACCAGCTTCTTGTAAACTATAACTGTTTGTGTGGAACTATGTATAATGAATATTTCAATCATTCTATTTTCATCTGGAGCATTCCACAGAGATTCAGCTAAAAGCGCATTTTTATCCAAAGTGCCTGAAGGAAAACACAGACAGCACAAATATGCTCACTATGCACTGTCACAGGATCACATTGCTTTTATGTGGCTGTTTTATTGGTTAATAATGATTCATGAGATTTTAGCCAAGTAACACTAATTAAAGCTGCAAGCAGCGGTGAACGAGGTGCAGCGACAGCTGGGCTCTGAAGTTAACACTGCACATATTACACAGGTGACGCGTGGAAATTATTTGTGGTTGATGTCTAACTTCTGGCTGGGTTTAGGGTATAGCTCTCAAAAAACAGCTTCCTGTTTAATTGCGAATAATTACTCACTTTTGTCCATAAGGGTGCTCTGTGGAGTAAAAACATAAATGAGGCATAAGGGATAAAGTTTGAAACGTGTCCTTTCCTGATTCCAGTAGGTGGCACTTTCACTTTCACTTGACATGCAAGTCTCTCTAAGCGGTTGACATGTGAATTTTGGGACAGATCTGACAATGCCATTTACAAACTACTTCCTTTTTCATGGCGAAACATTAAAATTCAACGCCACACCATGGACATGCCGTATGAGCAATCAACAAGTATCTAACACGGCTTCCCCCCTAACAAAGACACGTTAGTGTGAAATCTCAAAGTTGCAGGTCCTCCTTGTAGAGTCATTTAGTATTAGATTAATTAAACAGCAGCGTTTCCTCTGGGTCACTGTATCATAGACGACATGTTTTAGAGCCAGGTTTTGGTTAGGAAATGATTTCTCTTAGCTTTGGCAAGAATTAATAGAGTGCTGCTAAAGGGAAAATAGATGTGAATATGCTACATAGTAGAAAGTAATCATTGTGGCAGATTATATGTAAGGTGAGAGCCCTGTTTATCATTATTCATTACAGCAATGGCATTAGATATGATATATGGTTTTATTACTAGTAGCAGCAGCATATGGGTATTTTTTATAGTTTCTGTTTTGCCGGCCCCTACAATACACTATTTACTTATGTTCATTAGTAGTACTCTACAATTTATAACAAATCAGATATTTAAATTTGTTATTTATCAAAACCTTGATATATTTTGTTGTACTTTTGTTCAAAGTACTATTTATAACAATGAAAATTTATTTTTATACTACATTATGTCATGGTTTCTTGGTGAGGTCTCAACATAACATTTTAGGGATAATCCTTGTTTATGTCATGCGTTTCTTAAAATATTGTCATGCCCAGCTCCCGCAGCTACACTGTAAAAAAAATAAAAATACTGTATTCTTTTACAGATTTTCAACATTACATGTAAATGCCATGATAATACAGAATAATACTTTTTAAAATTAAAAGTTGTAATCTTTAAATATAATAAAAATACAGGATTATTCCATTGCTTAATTGCCATGAATGTTAAATGACATTAAATTCTATTTAAAAAGACAAAAACAATTCACATATTTAAATTTTTTTACTGTGAAACCTTAAATTTAAGGTAAATTTAAAAATAAACAGTTAAATTTACTGAATTACAGTAAAGAACCTTAAATTATTCTACAGAATAATTCATTTTTTTAAATACAGATATTTACTGTAAACTTTTTCTGTATTTTTACAGTCCAACTGATGTAGAATGAAAATCTGTAGAATGTTAAACAAATGTATAAATCTGCATATTGTGACATCTCCTGTGGGGCTGTCCTGTGTAACTTTCTTACATTCATTAGGTAAATCGTGAACACCTGAGGGCCCCAGTGTGTGCCGATTCCTTAAGCCTGGCACTAGTGCAGTGTCTCTCTCTCTCTCTCTCTTCTTTCACCGTCGGCAGAGGCGTCCCCCTTCAAAGGTGTGGCTGAGGCCGTTTTGAGTTCTTTTTGTTTTAGTTCTACACTTCAACACCTTCACCTACACCATACTTTCACTCACTCACACCTATCACTACTGACTGGACTGATTTTCACACGACATGTTTTGCTTTATGTTCTTTTTAGATTTATTGCTCATTCTTTGATTCTTTGTTAAAATAAATTACTTTGTTATACTTTCAACATGGTGTGTCTCCATATTTGTCATGGTCTAAGAGCCACTTCATGACAAATGGGGGCTTGTCTGTTGGGTTAAGTTGTAGGCTATTTAGTTTTTTGTTTTGACTGCTTCATTGGAAAGTTTGGCGCATGTGGTTAGTTCTTTTGGTTTTGGAGACGCACCACACTCTAGGGATGGGTATGTTTGCCTCGTTTTTCACAGGAGTCGTTTGGTCATGGTCCGAAGAGAAGCTAAGTGTGCTTCCCTCATGTGCTGTCTTTTGGAGTTTCCCCTGGTAGGATTAATGGTGTTTTCCCCTTTAGATTGCGTCAGTTGCCACTGGGTTTCAGTGCGTAAATACCCGCCGCAAGCCGCAGGAAGACTAGGACTGAGTTTTGTAAGATTTGGCTAGGCAGTTATGGGGGAACATTCCTGAGGTTGGTTGGGCCTCATGCATCGGGTTTGTTACACTGTGCATTCTGTTGGGTCCAGTTGGAAAATTATTAAACACTGTACATAGAAACAGTTGTTGCAGATAGCCGAGCGTTACAGTATTGATGTGTCTGATAAGAAATGTGCAGTTTTGTCTGCTTTATGGAAGACGGAAGGAAGAGTTGGCGGTGTCAGAGTCCGTGTTGATGAACTGAAAAATATTGCAGAAATACCATAAAATTACACAAATAAATTAAGTTTGCTGTTTTTACACAGTATTCTTTGGTAAATTCATAGGATTATTGATTCCATCCACAAGAACTCCTCGTCAAAGTACAGATTTTAGATAAAACAGAAAAAAATTGCACAAAATTATTTAAAATATCGTATTTTTAAAACTCATTAACAGTATCTTGAAAGCTTTAGGCTTTTATTTTATGGGATTATCCAATCTATTAATAGTAAATTCCTGTTAAATTTAGTATTTAAACTGTAAAAAAAAAGATCACATGATAATAGCTTGCAAAACCACATTTTTTATAGTTATTACTTTATATAAATATTTGACAGTAATTAAAAGCAACTATCAAATATATCTACAGACTTTCCTCATTAATGTATGGGGTTTATTTATATCAACATAATTTTATAGTAATTAACCCTTGTGTTGTCTTCCCATCGACCATGCACTTTTTGTCCTCCCAGGTCAAAATTGACCCGGTCTGGTTTTCCCGCTTTTAAAGCATCCAGTTTAACTTATCACCCAATTCTGTGTTACACCTTCTTAGCCAACTTCATTCCAACTCATTACCACTATTTTTACACTTCCAAGTGGAATTCATGGTCAATATGTCTCATTTATATGAAACTATACCAAATTTTTAAGGTATAAAAAGCAGAATTCTTTTGACTAATAGTTAAGATCAGAGGACTATATATTGATAGATTATCACAGACTGGTATATGTCAAAGTTCAGGATAGTGTTTTGAAACCATTTCATTATTTGTAATGGCAGCAAATAATCACACTTGTTGTACTCCCGGGTCAAAATTGACCCGGTTAGGGTTACTTGAGGTAGGTGGGTTTGGTAAACAGTATATACAATATGACAATATGAACAGTATGAACAGCACTGAAATAGAGAATGGTGAATAAATAATAAGTGGAAACCAGTAAACAGGTGGCTGATTAGAGACAGAGTTACTGGGTTATTGCCCAAGAATTGTTCCTGACACTGTGAGTCAGAAATCAGCTGTTCATCAGAGTGATGGCTTGTGGGAAGAAACTGTTCCTATGTCTGTTGGTTTTGGCGTACAGTGCTCTGTAGCGCCTACCAGAGGGGAGGAGCTGGAACAGGTTGTGTCCGGGGTGAGATGGATCTGCAGTGATGTTTCCTGCCCGTTTCCTGACTCTGGAAATGTATAAGCCCTGAACGGAGGGCAGGTTGGCACCGATGATCTTTTTTTGCAGTCCTGACTGTCCGTTGTAGTCTGCTCCTGTCCTTTTTGGTGGCAGATCCAAACCGGACAGTGATGGAGGTGCAGAGGACAGACTGGATGATGGCTGTGTAGAACTGGATCAGCAGCTCCTCAGGCAGGTTGAGCTTCCTGAGCTGGCGTAGGAAGTACATCCTCTGCTGGGCCTTCTTGATGATGGTGTCAGTGTTGGGCTTCCACTTCAGGTCCTCGAGGGCCACCTTCATGGCCAGTAGTTCCCGATTGTCCACGTCGTAGTTCCTCTCTGCGGGTGACAGCTTGCGGGAGAGAAAAGCTCAGGGGTGGAGCTTAGCATCTTGGGGACTACACTGGGGACAGAACAGCCCCTATGCCGACAGCGTCCACCTCCACCACGAATTGCCGATCGAGTTCTGACACCACCAGAATCGGAGCGGCAGTGAAGCAGTCCTTGAGTCTCAGAAAGGCTGCATCAGCCTGGGGTGTCCAACTGAACCTGATCTTGGGAGAGCCGAGAACATGCAAAGGGGCAGCAACAGAACTAAAGCCTCTTATAAATTTCCTATAGAAATGTGCAAATTCCAGGAACCTCTGGACCTCCTTCGGGCATGTCGGTACCGGCCATAGACTATATGAAAAGGCAGCGGCACACAAGATTTATTAATATATCCCATTACTGGAGAGTATCAAGCAGCACCTGACACTACACCTACCACTTAGAAAACAGAACATGGAACTTTACATGTGTGGAGTTTCTGTACGGGCGCATCAGTGCAGGATTGAGTGAACATGGCTGTTGCAACCGGTTGCACGGGTTAGACTAGGTAGCATGAAAAATTAGGCAGGCAGGGGACTGCTGTGCATGTATGATGTTCCATCCCTTATAAAAGTGTAGCATAGCTGTGGGACAGGCAATCATTTCATTGCATTAATGTAACACCTTAATGAAGCAAACTTTGCCTAGGCCATATGTGCCTGTGTAGCCATTGTCTTTGTAAATTGCAGTGCAATTTCAGATGTTGATCAGATCACAGAGGTTTTGTCAGGCCCATGTAAGGTGGTGAGCTACCGGTGTGCATGAATATTCACATGTTCCATCCCCCATAGGAGGAAAATTCCAATGGTTTGAGCTGTCTGCGTGACGTAAGCAGGAACAGGCATCAGAAGCCAGAGGGGACACAGTATCATTTTTAGTCCAACGTCTGAAATAGACTGACTGCGAACATGTTAGGATAGTAGTGATGCCAGCTAGGTTTACTCAGGCTGCAGGCTGCCTGGCTTTCCGTGGTGGCTCCCTTGATCTCTCTACAACAACCTCTTCAAATTATAACACTGATTAATCCAAAGAGCACTTGCTGGTGGGTTGTCTAGTTGAGCTGTGTAGCGTCTGAGGCGATGCAGTGATGGTTCATGTTCAGGCTAGTTGTAGGCTCACACAGTGCTGTAAGAGGTATGGCTGGTCCTACCTGTTTCAGTGCCTCTGTTAACCCTTCTTCACATAACGAGAAGACGAGAGAAATTTTAGATTTTTAAGAGGAACTTTATTCCATTAAATCAACACGTTATTTACAGAAACAAAACTTAATACATCATTAAAAAAAACAGAAACAATAAACAACAGCCCAATAAATACTTGCATATATCCCACACTTAAAAACACACAAAATAAACCAACAAAATTACATCAACTCTTCAGAAAATGAAGATGAGCACACATCACCATGAGCCCAAATCACACAGAACTGATCAAATAATTCAAATCAAAATCAAATCCTGATTCTGGCTTTCGCCATCCGTGTAAACAGCAGCGTCACATCCACAAGACAGAGAGAGAGAGACAGAGAGAGGGAAAGAGGGAGAGAGAGAGCCAGTCAATAGAAACACTTCCCACTTTGTTGCATTAGTCTTCCTGTAACTTGCTCCAAAAACAAAAGCAGTGTTCATTAAATGAGGGAAACAAGCACTCCAACACATTAAACAGTTCCCCCAGTCTGCTGCACTCTAAAAAACAATGAAAAACAGTTTCCAGCAGCCCACAGAAAGGACAGCCGTCAGAGACAGAGGGATTAATCACAGAGGTAAAAAGAGTATAATATTCTCCACTGTAAGTCACCTGTGCGCTTCTTTAAAGGAAGTTTGTAAAAGACTCTCCAGGTGGGCTTCACAGCGTTACTAACCCCCAGTTTCTCCCTCCACACCGTGTCACTTCTACCATTTAACTTGTTTTTAAACAACACCTGGAAATCACTTTACCCGTCACCGTGTGCAGATCTGTTTCTGATGATCCAACAATAGACTAGAACAACAGTCAAGATCGGGTACCAGCTCCGGAAAAGGGTCCTCTTCGTCCGGAGCTTCCTCACCTTTCCAGTACATCCTCAACAGCTCATTATCTGCTGCTGTTAGTTTTTTAGTCCAACCATTCAGAATGTTCCTCACGTGACACAGAGATTTTAGTCCAATCAGTGCAGCCACAGCCTCAGTGTTCATAAAACCAGGTCCAGCTACATCCACTATCCGTCTGAGAGTTGTAGCGCCAGCAGAACGGAGTATGTGATGTCCATTGTGGATCCACTAATCAGAGGCTCGTTGCACCTGTACACCGTGTCCACATCCAATCTGATCTAATCACTGGGTTTTTTCCTGTAGCTGTCTGTCCAGCGTTGCCAATTCAGGGCATCATAATGCTAATGGGGAATGACATTGCTGGGGTTAAAGTGCCGCCTACTTTAGAAGTGCTGGATTCACTGCGGTGTGGCGAATCCCACACTGACACTCAGAATCCTGCCAATGTGTTCCCAGCTTGTGTGGTTACACGTGCTTAAGCCCGAAAGAATAACAATGATTCAGACATGTACTTGTCTGATTGTGTGCTTAGCCAGTGTTTGCAGGTAAAGCTGACTTAAAGGAAGTGAAGATCTCAGGTCCCAACTGTTACCCAGTCAACTGAGAACACCTCGCTGCTGCGCAGAGAGCAGACCCTACACAGCAATGCTTCTCCAGTGCAGTGAGTGACATCGGCAAAGCAAGCGGTGAGAAAATAATCTATTCTCTAGACAAAGACGTTTTAATGCGCAGATGGTCCCCTCTGTTAGCTACCGATTCTGACTGGGATGTTGTTTATCAGGTAGTTGTACCTTCGGTTTAGAGACAGCATGTGCTATCAGTAGCACATGAAAGTAAATTGTCAGGACACCTAGGAGTCACTAAGACATACAGACTCATCCTCAAGCACTTCTTATGGCTGGGGATGAAATCAGATGTAGCCAGGTTTTGTCGTAGTTGTCATGTATGTTAGATGGTAGGTAAACCAAACCAGGTTATTCCCCCTCTATTATTAATTGACTGTGTAGGTCCCTTGCCCCATACTAAGGGCTGAAATCAGTACCTACTCAAAGTTATGTGCACAGCTACCCAATTTCCCGAAGCCATTCCACTCCGCACCATAACTGCTCGCGTCATAGTGAAAGCCCTGACTAAGTTCTTTTCTACATTTGGTTTACTGCGGGTAACAAATCTTCAGTCCAACCTATAGCTGCTGTTGATCCTGGGGTAGCTGCCATCATTGTAACTGAGGCTGCCTCCACTCCTGACCATGATGATCTGCGGCCGCATCATCCAGGGTATACGAGCGGCCGGCTTCCTAACTCCGAAACAGTCACAGCCCTGCCATCTCACTTACAACACCTGACTGCTACTCAGCAACAAGATGTAGTAAGCCTAGTTGAACAGTTCATATGTCTGTTTAGTGATGTGCCCACCAAAACCCATATCATTCAACACGATATCGAAGTAAGCAACCCCCGTCCTATTAAAGTTCATCAGTATCGTGCTAACCAGATGAAACGTGAGTTGATGAAGTGAGAGGTACCGTATCTTGTCCAAAATGGTTTAGCTAAACCCAGTACTAATTGTGGAGGCTAAATCTGATGGCTCGCCCCCGTTTTATTACAGACATCCGCAAAGTAAACTCAACTTGCGACTGCGGTTGGAGCCGTCAGTCTCCCTGTACTGGTTACTGAATGATCCTGTGATTGGTGGATCCACAATGGACATTCAGGAGAGTGGTACACCAGGCCTCCATCACATACTCCGTTCTGCTGGCGCTTCAACTGTCAGACGGATAGTGGATGTAGCTGGATCTGGTTTTATGAACACTGAGGCTGTGGCTGCACTGCAGGAACATATCCTCATCATTTCAATGCCACGCAGCACTGAACCAAAACCACATGCGGTCTGCTCTGTGAAAGACAATGCTGACGCTAAGATCACCGATTAGGAGCACGCAGTGTCCCTTAAAACTTTAACAGGCTGCTGGTCAGCGGCAACCTGGTAAGAGAGATGTGCGCGTCGAAAACAAAAGGTTTGAAACAGACATCAATATCGTCACATTAATCAGACCAACTCCCTTTGGCTGGAGAACTCGCAGGGTCTGTTCCTTCCGTTTCAAAGTTAAACAGTTTGCAATGACATGGCCACGTTGATGACAATAGCAATAGGATAATACTGCAGTGGCCTCTTGAACTTTACCATGGCGTCTGCACTGGAGTAAGAGTGACCAAACTCCAGGCGGCCACTCTAATGCGGCTGCAATGCGTTCAAACACGCTGAAATATGAGTCCACTTCAGATTCACAGAAAGTTGGCACTAAAGCTATATGCTTACTCACATCAACTTACTTTCACTTACTCCAAGATGGCGCTGAGTATAGCTGCCTCGGTTAGGTGCGTTTTGTTTTGGTGTGTTAATTCAGTTTTCGGCTGTGATTCCTGGAGCTCTTTCACCAGGGAGGAGCTCATGAACATCAGGGGAAAAACTCCAGCGGATTTCATTTAATTAAACATTTTGGTGAAGGGTTCTTTAGCTGTTGCTTCGTGCTGTGAAGCACCGCAGGAGAGGAAAAACTGGACAAACTTCAGCTTCTGGTGGGGAAAAACTGAGACTTTTATCCATCTTCTGTTCTGTGTTTCACAGAGACCTGGCTGTCTGAACTGATACCGGACTCTACGCTGCAGCTGGCAGGCTTCCGACTGTACAGAGCGACCGCGACACAGAACTCTCTAGCAAAACAAAAGGTGGAGGTGTCTGTTTTTCTATTAACAATGGCTGGTGTAGCAACATTACAGTGATTCAGCAGCACTGTTCTCCTGATCTGGAATTTCTTATTAGGGCCCGAGCACGACCGTGTGAGGTCCCTATTGAATTTGCTCGGATTATATTTTAGGGCCCGAGCACGACCGTGCGAGGTCCCTATTGAATTTGCTCGGATTATATTTTTAGGGCCCGAGCACGACCGTGCGAGGTCCCTATTGAATTTGCTCGGATTATTAGGGCCCGAGCACGACCGTGCGAGGTCCCTATTGAATTTGCTCGGATTATTAGGGCCCGAGCACGACCGTGTGAGGTCCCTATTGAATTTGCTCGGATTATATATATTTTTTTTTTTTTTTTTTTTTTTAGGGCCCGAGCACGACCGTGTGAGGTCCCTATTGAATTTGCTCGGATTATTATTATTATTATTAGGGCCCGAGCACGACCGTGTGAGGTCCCTATTGAATTTGCTCGGATTATATATATTTTTTTTTTTTTTTTTTTTTTTTTTTTTTTTTCTTTTTTCTGCAAAGTAGGCTCAACTGACATGGCCTAAACATTCTCGAAAACTCACCAAAATTTGCAAACATGTCAGAACCGGTGAAAAATTTCGTATTCTACAAGTTTCGCACATGGGCGTTGCAAAATGACTCGCTAGCGCCACCTAGAAAATTGGAAAAAATTAGCCCCTCGTTCACGTTCAACCTACATCTACGAAATTTTCTGGGGACATGTATCATGTCCAGACGCACAACAAAGCCTCAAGAACCCATAGCCTAAAGTCAACAGGAAGTCGGCCATTTTGAATTTTATGGCCATTTTTGGATGATTTACACACTTCGTACTTTAACGAACTCCTCCTAGGGATTTAGTCGGATCGACGTCAAATTTCTGCTGTGCCTTCTAAAGGCATTGACGATGAAAAGTTGTGCTATTTGCGCGTTTTCGTCAATGGGCGTGTCCGTGGCGTCGATGATTCGCCATGAAACAGGAAGTTGTTGTAACTTCAGTGTACATGCTCACATCTGGACCAAACTGTACATCTAGGATGAGAGTCCCGCCCTGAACACATGTACATGCCGACATTCACCCACAGTCATAGCGCCACCTGCTGGCAATAGAAAGTGACCTTTAACGAAGCAGCCCCCGCCGCATGTTTCACCTACGTGCACGAATTTTCTGTGGTACGTGTATCTTGTCCAGACGCACAAAAAAGTCTCTTGGAGCGATGCCCTAAATCCAACAGGAAGTCGGCCATTTTGAATTTTACGTCAAATTTTGGATGATTTACACACTTCGTACTTTAACGAACTCCTCCTAGGGATTTAGTCCGACCGACCTCAAATTTGTGCTGTGCCTTCTAAAGGCATTGAAGATGAAAAGTTGTGCTATTTGCAAGTTTTCGTCAATGGGCGTGTCCGTGGCGTGGCGTCAAAGATCAACTCTTCGCCATGACACGGAAGTTGTCGTAGCTTCAGTGTACATGCTCACATCTGGACCAAACTGTACATGTAGGATGAGAGTCCCGCCCTGAACACATGTACATGCTGATATTCACCCACAGTCATAGCGCCACCTGCTGGCAACAGGAAGTGACTTTTAACGAAGCAGCCCCCGCCGCATGTTTCACCTACGTGCACGAATTTTCTGTGGTACGTGTATCTTGTCCAGACGCACAAAAAAGTCTCTTGGAGCCATAGCCTAAACCCAACAGGAAGTCGGCCATTTTGAATTTTACGTCAAATTTTGGATGATTTACACACTTCGTACTTTAACGAACTCCTCCTAGGGATTTAGTCCGACCGACCTCAAATTTCTGCTGTGCCTTCTAAAGGCATTGAAGATGAAAAGTTGTGCTATTTGCAAGTTTTCGTCAATGGGCGTGTCCGTGGCGTGGCGTCAAAGATCAACTCTTCGCCATGACACGGAAGTTGTCGTAGCTTCAGTGTACATGCTCACATCTGCACCAAACTGTACATGTAGGATGAGAGTCCCGCCCTGAACACATGTACATGCTGACATTCACCCACAGTCATAGCGCCACCTGCTGGCAACAGGAAGTGACTTTTAACGAAGCAGCCCCCGCCGCACGTTTCACCTACGTGCACGAATTTTCTGTGGTACGTGTATCTTGTCCAGACGCACAAAAAAGTCTCTTGGAGCCATAGCCTAAACCCAACAGGAAGTCGGCCATTTTGAATTTTACGTCAAATTTTGGATGATTTACACACTTCGTACTTTAACGAACTCCTCCTAGGGATTTAGTCCGACCGACTTCAAATTTGTGCTGTGCCTTCTAAAGGCATTGAAGATGAAAAGTTGTGCTATTTGCGAGTTTTCGTCAATGGGTGTGTCCGTGGCGTGGCGTCAGAGATCAAGTCTTCGCCATGACACAGGAAGTTGTTGTAACTTCAGTGTACATGCTCACATCTTAACCAAACTTTACGTGCTTGATAACTCTCCCACCCCGCTATGGAGGACCGATCCTGACACAGCCAGAAATAAATACAGAAATAAATAAATGCTCAATAAATAAATAAGCATCCAATTAAATACACAAAAAAAAAGTAAATAAATAAATGTAGGTAGTAATTAAATTATACAAGGAGAAATAAATGTTTATATTTTAATTAGTGCCTTTACTTATTCACCTTTGTTATAATTACCTTATTTGTTTATTCAACTTTATTTATTACTAATTTTTTTAATGTATTTATTTATGTGTGTGTTTTAATATTTTTGTCTGTTTTATTCTTCCTTTGTATTTATTTACCTTATTTATTTTCACCCATGGTATTTATTTCTGCCTGTCTTTTTAAATTTTTGTATGCATTTCTGCCTCATTATGCAAATGAGGAGGGGCTGTGTCTCAAGGGGTCATCTTCTCTGCTATTGGTGGACCAGTCAGACAGGAGAGCTCCTACTCTGCCTGCAGACATCAACGATCTTGCCCCTCACACAGTCAGATGGCTTCCTTCAGTGCGCTGAGGTGTTTAACAACTCTGAAGACAATACTACCAGCAATGTCTTCCTTCTCTTTTCATGTAGACGCTCCGACAGACAGTGCTTTCAGTTTGCTGCATGCATGGACACAGAACTGCGGTATAGGGAGAAGCACACGGTCAGCTGGCTGCAGCTAAATCTGGAGTGCACTCGTATTCAATTCTGTATGGTAAATTCAGTTTTAACGGAGCAGAGCGAGCTGACAGGCAGAGTTAGAGACTTTTTCTGTCCGTTTCTCTCTTTACAAAGACGCAAGTTGCAGTCAGAGTCTTCTCTGAAGAGGGCAATGAAGTCTCAGTAGTACCGATGCGAGCACCACATACAACACAATTTATCAAATTACACAAGGATATACAGTATGAAAATAAGACTGATTGGATTATACTCACAGGAAGTATAAAACCTGTTACATGCGTAACACAGTAATGTCAGGGAAATTACTTTACTTAGATTTAAGTACTGCAGTTGTACATTTGAAATACCTTCCTACCTTTCTGATAGGAAGCCTTCTTGAGGTGGTATAAAACATTTCTTCTTATATTCTGATTTGAGTTGTGGACAACTATGACCACATGAATTGAAAAAATTAAACATTTCACTGCCCAAGTCAGATATAACACAAGTCTTGTTCATTAGACTACATGCTGTACAGTATTTGTGGACAGATTTTGTCCCAGGATTTCTTATGCATTTCTTCTTCTTCGTTGCATGATTTAGAATAATAAGGTGAGAAATGGGTCTATTCTGAGTTCATCCTGCACTGCAGCAGCTAATAAAGTCCATTTAATCCCCAAAACGCTTTTCTTTTAGGCAGGCTGGAGCAGAAAACAACTCACCTTTCTCAAGTTGTACAGTAATGTCACATGTGTATGAAGGTGGATCAAACAAGCTAATCTTAAATGTCAAAGTAGAGAGGAGCCTAGTAGGCCTATTTATTTTCATTCATTACACAATATGAATAAGCTATGCAGACAGTTGTAAAGAAAGAACATCTTTTTCTTCTGTTCTCTACTTGTTATAGTTACACAGTATTAGGGGTGTGGGCTGTATTAAAAGTATCCACTGTTCTCCCATGCTCTAACACACAGTAACGATGAAATGTGTGCTGTTCTCACATTCTTCCTCTGTATGTACACATAAACAACAAGGCAGGGAAATATAAAAGGAATTTATTTTATTGTTTGGGTACATTATTGTTCAGTGTACATGTTCACATCTGAAACAAACTTTACGTGCTTGATAACTCTCCCACCCCGCAGACATCTACACGTCAATACCGATTTATATTCATAGCGGCAAGTGCTATGTAGCTCCACATAGGGGACACAGGAAGTGACATATAGCACATTCATGCGGCGTCGGAACCGCGTAGGAAATTCACAGCCGCACCGGCAGAGCTCCAGAATGTGCAACTCGGCCGGCTCACGCCGGACGCGCTTACAAGTGCGAGGGCCCGCCCAACGCTGCTTGCAGCTTTAATTAGGGCCCGAGCACGACCGTGCGAGGTCCCTATTGAATTGCTCGGATTTTTTTTTTTTTTTTTTTTTTTTTTCTGCAAAGTAGGCCCAAATGACATGGCCTAAACATACTCGAAAACTCACCAAAATTTGCAAACATGTCAGAACCGGTGAAAAATTTCGTATTCTACAAGTTTCGCACATGGGCGTGGCAAAATGACTCGCTAGCGCCACCTGAAAATTGGAAATGATTAGCCCCTCGTTCACGTTCAACCTACATGTACGAAATTTTCTGGGGACATGTATCGTATCAAGACGCACAAAAAAGCCTCAAGAACCCATAGCCTAAAGTCAACAGGAAGTCGGCCATTTTGAATTTTATGGCCATTTTTGGATGATTTACACACTTCGTACTTTAACGAACTCCTCCTAGGGATTTAGTCGGATCGACGTCAAATTTCTGCTGTGCCTTCTAAAGGCATTGACGATGAAAAGTTGTGCTATTTGCGAGTTTTCGTCAATGGGCGTGTCCGTGGCGTCGATGATTCGCAATGAAACAGGAAGTTGTTGTAACTTCAGTGTACATGCTCACATCTGGACCAAACTGTACATGTAGGATGAGAGTCCCGCCCTGAACACATGTACATGCCGACATTCACCCACAGTCATAGCGCCACCTGCTGGCAACAGAAAGTGACCTTTAACGAAGCAGCCCCCGCCGCACGTTTCACCTACGTGCACGAATTTTCTGTGGTACGTGTATCTTGTCCAGACGCACAAAAAAGCTCTTGGAGCCATAGCCTAAACCAACAGGAAGTCGGCCATTTTGAATTTTACGTCAAATTTTGGATGATTTACACACTTCGTACTTTAACGAACTCCTCCTAGGGATTTAGTCCGACCGACCTCAAATTTGTGCTGTGCCTTCTAAAGGCATTGAAGATGAAAAGTTGTGCTATTTGCAAGTTTTCGTCAATGGGCGTGTCCGTGGCGTGGCGTCAAAGATCAGCTCTTCGCCATGACACGGAAGTTGTCGTAACTTCAGTGTACATGCTCACATCTGGACCAAACTGTACATGTAGGATGAGAGTCCCGCCCTGAACACATGTACATGCTGACATTCACACAGTCATAGCGCCACCTGCTGGCAACAGGAAGTGACTTTTAACGAAGCAGCCCCCGCCGCACGTTTTACCTACGTGCACGAATTTTCTGTGGTACGTGTATCTTGTCCAGACGCACAAAAAAGCTCTTGGAGCGATGCCTAAAATCAACAGGAAGTCGGCCATTTTGAATTTTACGTCAAATTTTGGATGATTTACACACTTCGTACTTTAACGAACTCCTCCTAGGGATTTAGTCCGACCGACCTCAAATTTGTGCTGTGCCTTCTAAAGGCATTGAAGATGAAAAGTTGTGCTATTTGCAAGTTTTCGTCAATGGGCGTGTCCGTGGCGTGGCGTCAAAGATCAGCTCTTCGCCATGACACGGAAGTTGTCGTAACTTCAGTGTACATGCTCACATCTGGACCAAACTGTACATGTAGGATGAGAGTCCCGCCCTGAACACATGTACATGCTGACATTCACAGACAGTCATAGCGCCACCTGCTGGCAACAGGAAGTGACTTTTAACGAAGCAGCCCCCGCCGCACGTTTACCTACGTGCACGAATTTTCTGTGGTACGTGTATCTTGTCCAGACGCACAAAAAAGCCTCTTGGAGCGATGCCCTAAAATCAACAGGAAGTCGGCCATTTTGAATTTTACGTCAAATTTTGGATGATTTACACACTTCGTACTTTAACGAACTCCTCCTAGGGATTTAGTCCGACCGACTTCAAATTTGTGCTGTGCCTTCTAAAGGCATTGAAGATGAAAAGTTGTGCTATTTGCGAGTTTTCGTCAATGGGTGTCCGTGGCGTGGCGTCAGATCAAGTCTTCGCCATGACACAGGAAGTTGTTGTAACTTCAGTGTACATGCTCACATCTGGACCAAACTGTACATGTAGGATGAGAGTCCCGCCCTGAACACATGTACATGCTGATTCACCCACAGTCATAGCGCCACCTGCTGGCAACAGGAAGTGACTTTTAACGAAGCAGCCCCCGCCGCACGTTTCACCTACGTGCACGAATTTTCTGTGGTACGTGTATCTTGTCCAGACGCACAAAAAAGTCTCTTGGAGCCATAGCCTAAATCAACAGGAAGTCGGCCATTTTGAATTTTACGTCAAATTTTGGATGATTTACACACTTCGTACTTTAACGAACTCCTCCTAGGGATTTAGTCCGACCGACCTCAAATTTGTGCTGTGCCTTCTAAAGGCATTGAAGATGAAAAGTTGTGCTATTTGCAAGTTTTCGTCAATGGGCGTGTCCGTGGCGTGGCGTCAAAGATCAGCTCTTCGCCATGACACGGAAGTTGTCGTAACTTCAGTGTACATGCTCACATCTGGACCAAACTGTACATGTAGGATGAGAGTCCCGCCCTGAACACATGTACATGCTCACATTCACAGACAGTCATAGCGCCACCTGCTGGCAACAGGAAGTGACTTTTAACGAAGCAGCCCCCGCCGCACGTTTTACCTACGTGCACGAATTTTCTGTGGTACGTGTATCTTGTCCAGACGCACAAAAAAGCCTCTTGGAGCGATGCCCTAAAATCAACAGGAAGTCGGCCATTTTGAATTTTACGTCAAATTTTGGATGATTTACACACTTCGTACTTTAACGAACTCCTCCTAGGGATTTAGTCCGACCGACCTCAAATTTGTGCTGTGCCTTCTAAAGGCATTGAAGATGAAAAGTTGTGCTATTTGCGAGTTTTCGTCAATGGGTGTGTCCGTGGCGTGGCGTCAGAGATCAAGTCTTCGCCATGACACAGGAAGTTGTTGTAACTTCAGTGTACATGCTCACATCTGGACCAAACTGTACATGTAGGATGAGAGTCCCGCCCTGAACACATGTACATGCTGATATTCACCCACAGTCATAGCGCCACCTGCTGGCAACAGGAAGTGACTTTTAACGAAGCAGCCCCCGCCGCACGTTTCACCTACGTGCACGAATTTTCTGTGGTACGTGTATCTTGTCCAGACGCACAAAAAAGCCTCTTGGAGCCATGCCTAAACCCAACAGGAAGTCGGCCATTTTGAATTTTACGTCAAATTTTGGATGATTTACACACTTCGTACTTTAACGAACTCCTCCTAGGGATTTAGTCCGACCGACCTCAAATTTGCTGTGCCTTCTAAAGGCATTGAAGATGAAAAGTTGTGCTATTTGCAAGTTTTCGTCAATGGGCGTGTCCGTGGCGTGGCGTCAAAGATCAACTCTTCGCCATGACACGGAAGTTGTCGTAACTTCAGTGTACATGCTCACATCTGGACCAAACTGTACATGTAGGATGAGAGTCCCGCCCTGAACACATGTACATGCTGACATTCACCCACAGTCATAGCGCCACCTGCTGGCAACAGGAAGTGACTTTTAACGAAGCAGCCCCCGCCGCACGTTTCACCTACGTGCACGAATTTTCTGTGGTACGTGTATCTTGTCCAGACGCACAAAAAGCTCTTGGAGCCATGCCTAAACCAACAGGAAGTCGGCCATTTTGAATTTTACGTCAAATTTTGGATGATTTACACACTTCGTACTTTAACGAACTCCTCCTAGGGATTTAGTCCGACCGACTTCAAATTTGCTGTGCCTTCTAAAGGCATTGAAGATGAAAAGTTGTGCTATTTGCGAGTTTTCGTCAATGGGTGTGTCCGTGGCGTGGCGTCAGAGATCAAGTCTTCGCCATGACACAGGAAGTTGTTGTAACTTCAGTGTACATGCTCACATCTGAACCAAACTTTACGTGCTTGATAACTCTCCCACCCCTTATGGAGGACCGATCCTGACACAGTCAGAAATAAATACAGAAATAAATAAATGCTCAATAAAATAAGCATCCAATTAAATACACAAAAAATAAAGTAAATAATAAATGTAGGTAGTAATTAAATTATACAAGGAGACATAAATGTATATATTTTAATTAGTGCCTTTACTTATTCACCTTTGTTATAATTACCTTATTTATTGTTATATCTTAACTTTATTTATTACTAATTTTTTTAATGTATTATTTATGTGTGTGTTTTAATATTTTTGTCTGTTTTATTCTTCCTTTGTATTTTTTACCTTATTTATTTTCACCCATGGTATTTATTTCTGCCTGTCTTTTTAATTTCTGCTCATTATGCAAATGAGGAGGGGCTGTGTCTCAAGGGGTCATCTTCTCTGCTATTGGTGGACCAGTCAGACAGGAGAGCTCCTACTCTGCCTGCAGACATCAACGATCTTGCCCCTCACACAGTCAGATGGCTTCCTTCAGTGCGCTGAGGTGTTTAACAACTCTGAAGACAATACTACCAGCAATGTCTTCCTTCTCTTTTCACGTAGACGCTCCGACAGACAGTGCTTTCAGTTTGCTGCATGCATGGACACAGAACTGCGGTATAGGGAGAAGCACACGGTCAGCTGGCTGCAGCTAAATCTGGAGTGCACTCGTATTCAATTCTGTATGGTAAATTCAGTTTTAACGGAGCAGAGCGAGCTGACAGGCAGAGTTAGAGACTTTTTCTGTCCGTTTCTCTCTTTACAAAGACGCATGTTGCAGTCAGAGTCTTCTCTGACATACAACACAATTTATCAAATTACACACGGATATACAGTATGAAAATAAGATTGATTGGATTATACTCACAGGAAGTATAAAACCTGTTACATGGTCTATTAAAAGTAAAGTAACACAAAAATGTCAGGGAAATTACTTTACTTAGATTTAGCTGCAGTTGTACATTTGAAATACCTTCCTACCTTTCTGATAGGAAGCCTTCTTGAGGTGGTATAAAACATTTCTTCTTATATTCTGATTTGAGTTGTGGACAACTATGACCACATGAATTAAAAAAACATTTCACTGCCCAAGTCAGCTATAACACAAGTCTTGTTCATCAGACTACATGCTGTACAGTATTTGGCAGATTTTGTCCCAGGATTTATTATGCATTTCTTCTTCTTCGTTGCATGATTTAGAATAATAAGGTGAGAAATGGGTCTATTCTGAGTTCATCCTGCACTGCAGCAGCTAATAAAGTCCATTTAATCCCAAAAACGCTTTTCTTTTAGGCAGGCTGGAGCAGAAAACAACTCACCTTTCTCAAGTTGTACAGTAATGTCACATGTGTATGAAGGTGGATCAAACAAGCTAATCTTAAATGTCAAAGTAGAGAGGAGCCTAGTAGGCCTATTTATTTTCATTCATTACACAATATGAATAAGCTATGCAGACAGTTGTAAAGAAAGAACATCTTTTTCTTCTGTTCTCTACTTGTTATAGTTACACAGTATTAGGGGTGTGGGCTGTATTAAAAGTATCCACTGTTCTCCCATGCTCTAACACACAGTAACGATGAAATGTGTGCTGTTCTCACATTCTTCCTCTGTATGTACACATAACAACAAGGCAGGGAAATAAAAGGATTTATTTTATTGTTTGGGTACATTATTGTTCAGTGTACATGTCACATCTGAAACAAACTTTACGTGCTTGATAACTCTCCCACCCCAGACATCTACACGTCAATACCGATTTATATTCATAGCGGCAAGTGCTATGTAGCTCCACATAGGGGACACAGGAAGTGACATATAGCACATTCATGCGGCGTCGGAACCGCGTAGGAAATTCACAGCCGCACCGGCAGAGCTCCAGAATGTGCAACTCGGCCGGCTCACGCGCGGACGCGCTACAAGTGCGAGGGCCCGCCCAACGCTGCTTGCAGCTTTAATTTTTTTTTTTTTTTTTTTTCTGCAAAGTAGGCCCAAATGACATGGCCTAAACATACTCGAAAACTCACCAAATTTGCAAACATGTCAGAACCGGTGAAAAATTTCGTATTCTACAAGTTTCGCACATGGGCGTGGCAAAATGACTCGCTAGCGCCACCTAGAAAATTGGAAAATTAGCCCCTCGTTCACGTTCAACCTACATGTACGAAATTTTCTGGGGACATGTATATCAAGACGCACAAAAAAGCCTCAAGAACCCATAGCCTAAAGTCAACAGGAAGTCGGCCATTTTGAATTTTACGGCCATTTTTGGATGATTTACACACTTCGTACTTTAACGAACTCCTCCTAGGGATTTAGTCGGATCGACGTCAAATTTCTGCTGTGCCTTCTAAAGGCATTGACGATGAAAAGTTGTGCTATTTGCGCGTTTTCGTCAATGGGCGTGTCCGTGGCGTCGATGATTCGCATGAAACGGAAGTTGTTGTAACTTCAGTGTACATGCTCACATCTGGACCAAACTGTACATGTAGGATGAGAGTCCCGCCCTGAACACATGTACATGCCGACATTCACCCACAGTCATAGCGCCACCTGCTGGCAACAGAAAGTGACCTTTAACGAAGCAGCCCCCCCGCACGTTTCACCTACGTGCACGAATTTTCTGTGGTACGTGTATCTTGTCCAGACGCACAAAAAAGTCTCTTGGAGCCATAGCCTAAACCCAACAGGAAGTCGGCCATTTTGAATTTTACGTCAAATTTTGGATGATTTACACACTTCGTACTTTAACGAACTCCTCCTAGGGATTTAGTCCGACCGACCTCAAATTTGCTGTGCCTTCTAAAGGCATTGAAGATGAAAAGTTGTGCTATTTGCAAGTTTTCGTCAATGGGCGTGTCCGTGGCGTGGCGTCAAAGATCAGCTCTTCGCCATGACACGGAAGTTGTCGTAACTTCAGTGTACATGCTCACATCTGGACCAAACTGTACATGTAGGATGAGAGTCCCGCCTGAACACATGTACATGCTGACATTCACCCACAGTCATAGCGCCACCTGCTGGCAACAGGAAGTGACTTTTAACGAAGCAGCCCCCGCCACGTTTTACCTACGTGCACGAATTTTCTGTGGTACGTGTATCTTGTCCAGACGCACAAAAAAGCCTCTTGGAGCGATGCCCTAAAATCAACAGGAAGTCGGCCATTTTGAATTTTACGTCAAATTTTGGATGATTTACACACTTCGTACTTTAACGAACTCCTCCTAGGGATTTAGTCCGACCGACTTCAAATTTGTGCTGTGCCTTCTAAAGGCATTGAAGATGAAAAGTTGTGCTATTTGCGAGTTTTCGTCAATGGGTGTCCGTGGCGTGGCGTCAGAGATCAAGTCTTCGCCATGACACAGGAAGTTGTTGTAACTTCAGTGTACATGCTCACATCTGAACCAAACTTTACGTGCTTGATAACTCTCCCACCCGTTATGGAGGACCGATCCTGACACAGTCAGAAATAAATACAGAAATAAATAATGCTCAATAAATAAATAAGCATCCAATTAAACACAAAAAAATAAAGTAAATAAATAAATGTAGGTATAATTAAATTATACAAGGAGACATAAATGTATTATTTTAATTAGTGCCTTTACTTATTCACCTTTGTTATAATTATTTATTTTCTTATATCCAACTTTATTTATTACTAATTTTTTTAATGTATTTATTTATGTGTGTGTTTTAATATTTTGTCTGTTTTATTCTTCCTTTGTATTTTTACCTTATTTATTTTCACCCATGGTATTTATTTCTGCCTGTCTTTTTAAATTTTGTATGCATTTCTGCCTCATTATGCAAATGAGGAGGGGCTGTGTCTCAAGGGGTCATCTTCTCTGCTATTGGTGGACCAGTCAGACAGGAGAGCTCCTACTCTGCTGCAGACATCAACGATCTTGCCCCTCACACAGTCAGATGGCTTCCTTCAGTGCGCTGAGGTGTTTAACAACTCTGAAGACACTACCAGCATGTCTTCCTTCTCTTTCACGAGACGCTCCGACGACAGTGCTTTCAGTTTGCTGCATGCATGGACACAGAACTGCGGTACAGCACACAGTAACGATGAAATGTGTGCTGTTCTCACATTCTTCCTCTGTAGTACACATAAACAACAAGGCAGGGAAATAAAAAGGAATTTATTTTATTGTTTGGGTACATTATTGTTTCAGTGTACATGCTCACATCTGAAACAAACTTTACGTGCTTGATAACTCTCCACCCCCAGACATCTACACGCAACACCGATTTATATTCATAGCGGCAAGTGCTATGTAGCTCCACATAGGGGACACAGGAAGTGACATATACACCTTCATGCGGCGATAACCGCGTAGCAAATTCACAGCCGCACCGGCAGAGCTCCAGAATATGCACTCGGCCGGCTCCACGCGGACGCGCTTAAAGTGCGAGGGCCCGCCCACGCTGCTTGCAGCTTTAATTAGGGCCCGAGCACGACCGTGCAGGTCCCTATTGAATTGCTCGATTTTTTTTTTTTTTTTTTTTTTTTCTGCAAAGTAGGCCCAAATGACATGGCCTAAACATACTCGAAAACTCACCAAAATTTGCAAACATGTCAGAACCGGTGAAAATTTCGTATTCTACAAGTTTCGCACATGGGCGTGGCAAAATGACTCGCTAGCGCCAC
>NW_024040596.1:179010-251842 GCF_014851395.1 Micropterus salmoides | reverse complement strand
GTATTGTGTTAGATGTCTGCGGGGTGGGAGAGTTATCAAGCACGTAAGTTTTGTTCATGTGAGCATGTACACTGAACAATATGTACCCAAACAATAAATAATTCCTTTTATATTTCCCTGCCTTGTTGTTTATGTGTACATACGAGGAAGAATGTGAGAACAGCACACATTTCATCGTTACTGTGTGTTAGAGCATGGGAGAACAGTGGATACTTTTATACAGCCCACACCCCTAATACTGTGTAACTATAACAAGTAGAGAACAGAAGAAAAAGATGTTCTTTCTTTACCTGTCTGCATAGCTTATTCATATTGTGTAATGATGAAAATAAATAGGCCTACTAGGCTCCTCTCTACTTTGACATTTAAGATTAGCTTGTTTGATCCACCTTCATACACATGTGACATTACTGTACACTTGAGAAAGGTGAGTTGTTTTTCTGCTCCAGCCTGCCTAAAAGAAAAGCGTTTTTGGGATTAAATGGACTTTATTAGCTGCTGCAGTGCAGGATGAACTCAGAATAGACCCATTTCTCACCTTATTATTCTAAATCATGCAACGAAGAGAAGAAGCATAATAAATCCTGGGACAAAATCTGTCCACAAATACTGTACAGCATGTAGTCTGATGAACAAGACTTGTGTTATAGCTGACTTGGGCAGTGAAATGTTTAATTTTTTTAATTCATGTGGTCATAGTTGTCCACAACTCAATCAGAATATAAGAAGAAATGTTTTATACCACCTCAAGAAGGCTTCCTATCAGAAAGGTGGAAGGTATTTCAAATGTACAACTGCAGTACTTAATCTAAGTAAAGTAATTTCCCTGACTTACTTTTACGCATGTACAGGTTTTATACTTCCTGTGAGTATAATCCAATCAATCTTATTTTCATACTGTATATCCGTTGTGTAATTTGATAAATTGTGTTGTATGTGTGCTCGCATCGGTCACTGAGACTTCATTGCCCTCTTCAGAGAGACTCTGACATGCGTCTTTGTAAGAGAGAAACGGACAGAAAAAGTCTCTAACTCTGCCTGTCAGCTCGCTCTGCTCCGTTAAAACTGAATTTACCATACAGAATTGAATACGAGTGCACTCCAGATTTAGCTGCAGCCAGCTGACCGTGTGCTTCTCCCTATACCGCAGTTCTGTGTCCATGCATGCAGCAAACTGAAAGCACTGTCTGTCGGAGCGTCTACGTGAAAAGAGAAGGAAGACATTGCTGGTAGTATGTCTTCAGAGTTGTTAAACACCTCAGCGCACTGAAGGAAGCCACTCTGTGTGAGGGGCAAGATCGTTGATGTCTGCAGGCAGAGTAGGAGCTCTCCTGTCTGACTGGTCCACCAATAGCAGAGAAGATGACCCCTTGAGACACAGCCCCTCCTCATTTGCATAATGAGGCAGAAATGCATACAAAAATTTAAAAAAGACAGGCAGAAATAAATACCATGGGTGAAAATAAATAAGGTAAATAAATACAAAGGAAGAATAAACAGACAAAAATATTAAAACACACACATAAATAAATACATTAAAAAAATTAGTAATAAATAAAGTGAATAACAAATAAGGTAATTATAACAAAGGTGAATAAGTAAAGGCACTAATTAAAATATAAACATTTATGTCTCCTTGTATAATTTAATTACTACCTACATTATTTATTTACTTTATTTTTTGTGTATTTAATTGGATGCTTATTTATTATTGAGCATTTATTTATTTCTGTATTTATTTCTGGCTGTGTCAGATCGGTCCTCCATAACGGGTGGGAGAGTTATCAAGCAAGTAAAGTTTGGTTCAGATGTGAGCATGTACACTGAAGTTCAACAACTTCCTGTGTCATGGCGAAGACTTGATCTCTGACGCCACGCCACGGACACACCCATTGACGAAAACTCGCAAATAGCACACTTTTCATCTTCAATGCTTTAGAAGGCACAGCACAAATTTGAAGTCGGTCGGACTAAATCCCTAGGAGGAGTTCGTTAAAGTACGAAGTGTGTAAATCATCCAAAATTTGATGTAAAATTCAAAATGGCCGACTTCCTGTTGATTTTAGGGCATCGCTCCAAGAGGCTTTTTTGTGCGTCTGGACAAGATACACGTACCACAGAAAATTCGTGCACGTAGGTGAAACGTGCGGCGGGGGCTGCTTCGTTAAAAGTCACTTCCTGTTGCCAGCAGGTGGCGCTATGACTGTGGGTGAATGTCAGCATGTACATGTGTTCAGGGCGGGACTCTCATCCTACATGTACAGTTTGGTGCAGATGTGAGCATGTACACTGAAGTTACGACAACTTCCGTGTCATGGCGAAGAGTTGATCTTTGACGCCACGCCACGGACACGCCCATTGACGAAAACTTGCAAATAGCACAACTTTTCATCTTCAATGCCTTTAGAAGGCACAGCAGAAATTTGAGGTCGGTCGGACTAAATCCCTAGGAGGAGTTCGTTAAAGTACGAAGTGTGTAAATCATCCAAAATTTGATGTAAAATTCAAATGGCCGACTTCCTGTTGGGTTTAGGCTATGGCTCCAAGAGACTTTTTTGTGCGTCTGGACAAGATACACGTACCACAGAAATTCGTGCACGTAGGTGAAACGTGCGGCGGGGCTGCTTCGTTAAAAGTCACTTCCTGTTGCCAGCAGGTGGCGCTATGACTGTGGGTGAATCAGCATGAACATGTGTTCAGGGCGGGACTCTCATCCTACATGTACAGTTTGGTCCAGATGTGAGCATGTACACTGAAGCTACGACAACTTCCGTGTCATGGCGAAGAGTTGATCTTTGACGCCACGCCACGGACACGCCCATTGACGAAAACTTGCAAATAGCACAACTTTTCATCTTCAATGCCTTTAGAAGGCACAGCAGAAATTTGAGGTCGGTCGGACGAAATCCCTAGGAGGAGTTCGTTAAAGTACGAAGTGTGTAAATCATCCAAAATTTGACGTAAATTCAAAATGGCCGACTTCCTGTTGGGTTTAGGCTATGGCTCCAAGAGACTTTTTGTGCATCTGGACAAGATACACGTACCACAGAAAATTCGTGCACGTAGGTGAAACGTGCGGCGGGGGCTGCTTCGTTAAAAGTCACTTTCTGTTGCCAGCAGGTGGCGCTATGACTGTGGGTGAATGTCGGCATGTACATGTGTTCAGGCGGGACTCTCATCCTAGATGTACAGTTTGGTCCAGATGTGAGCATGTACACTGAAGTTACAACAACTTCCTGTTTCATAGCGAATCATCGACGCCACGGACACGCCCATTGACGAAAACGCGCAAATAGCACAACTTTTCATCGTCATGCCTTTAGAAGGCACAGCACAAATTTGAGTCGTCCGACTAAATCCCTAGGAGGAGTTCGTTAAAGTACGAAGTTGTAAATCATCCAAAATGGCCGTAAAATTCAAAATGGCCGACTTCCTGTTGACTTTAGGCTATGGGTTCTTGAGGCTTTTTTGTGCGTCTTGATATGATACATGTCCCCAGAAAATTTCGTACATGTAGTTTGAACGTGAACGAGGGGCTAATTTTTTCCAATTTTCTAGGTGGCGCTAGCGATGATTTTGCAACGCCCATGTGCGAAACTTGTAGAATACGAAATTTTTTCACCGGGTCTGACATGTTTGAAAATTTGGTGAGTTTTCGAGAATGTTTAGGCCTTGTCAGTTGAGCCTACTTTGCAGAAAAAGAAAAAAAAATATATATTATATATATATATATATATATATAATCCGAGCAAATTCAATAGGGACCTCACACGGTCGTGCTCGGGCCCTATAAATAAATGTAGGTAGTAATTAAATTTACAAGGAGACATAAATGTATATATTTAATTAGTGCCTTTACTATTCACCTTTGTTATAATTAGGGCCCGAGCACGACCGTGTGAGGTCCCTATTGAATTTGCTCGGATTATTATATTTATTTATTAGGGCCCGAGCACGACCGTGTGAGGTCCCTATTGAATTTGCTCGGATTATTTTTTTTTTTTTTTTTTTTTTTTTTTTTTTTTTCTTTTTTCTGCAAAGTAGGCCCAAATGACATGGCCTAAACATACTCGAAAACTCACCAAAATTTGCAAACATGTCAGAACCGGTGAAAAATTTCGTATTCTACAAGTTTCGCACATGGGCGTTGCAAAATGACTCGCTAGCGCCACCTAGAAAATTGGAAAAATTAGCCCCTCGTTCACGTTCAACCTACATGTACGAAATTTTCTGGGGACATGTATCATGTCAAGACGCACAAAAAAGCCTCAAGAACCCATAGCCTAAAGTCAACAGGAAGTCGGCCATTTTGAATTTTATGGCCATTTTTGGATGATTTACACACTTCGTACTTTAACTAACTCCTCCTAGGGATTTAGTCGGATCGACGTCAAATTTCTGCTGTGCCTTCTAAAGGCATTGACGATGAAAAGTTGTGCTATTTGCGCGTTTTCGTCAATGGGCGTGTCCGTGGCGTCGATGATTCGCAATGAAACAGGAAGTTGTTGTAACTTCAGTGTACATGCTCACATCTGGACCAAACTGTACATCTAGGATGAGAGTCCCGCCCTGAACACATGTACATGCCGACATTCACCCACAGTCATAGCGCCACCTGCTGGCAATAGAAAGTGACCTTTAACGAAGCAGCCCCCACCGCACGTTTCACCTACGTGCACGAATTTTCTGTGGTACGTGTATCTTGTCCAGACGCACAAAAAAGTCTTTTGGAGCCATAGCCTAAACCCAACAGGAAGTCGGCCATTTTGAATTTTACGTCAAATTTTGGATGATTTACACACTTCGTACTTTAACGAACTCCTCCTAGGGATTTAGTCCGACCGACCTCAAATTTTGCTGTGCCTTCTAAAGGCATTGAAGATGAAAAGTTGTGCTATTTGCAAGTTTTCGTCAATGGGCGTGTCCGTGGCGTGGCGTCAAAGATCAACTCTTCGCCATGACACGGAAGTTGTCGTAGCTTCAGTGTACATGCTCACATCTGGACCAAACTGTACATGTAGGATGAGAGTCCCGCCCTGAACACATGTACATGCTGATATTCACCCACAGTCATAGCGCCACCTGCTGGCAACAGGAAGTGACCTTTAACGAAGCAGCCCCCGCCGCACGTTTCACCTACGTGCACAAATTTTCTGTGGTACGTGTATCTTGTCCAGACGCACAAAAAAGTCTCTTGGAGCCATAGCCTAAACCCAACAGGAAGTCGGCCATTTTGAATTTTACGTCAAATTTTGGATGATTTACACACTTCGTACTTTAACGAACTCCTCCTAGGGATTTAGTCCGACCGACTCAAATTTCTGCTGTGCCTTCTAAAGGCATTGAAGATGAAAAGTTGTGCTATTTGCAAGTTTTCGTCAATGGGCGTGTCCGTGGCGTGGCGTCAAAGATCAACTCTTCGCCATGACACGGAAGTTGTCGTAACTTCAGTGTACATGCTCACATCTGCACCAAACTGTACATGTAGGATGAGAGTCCCGCCCTGAACACATGTACATGCTGACATTCACCCACAGTCATAGCGCCACCTGCTGGCAACAGGAAGTGACTTTTAACGAAGCAGCCCCCGCCGCACGTTTCACCTACGTGCACGAATTTTCTGTGGTACGTGTATCTTGTCCAGACGCACAAAAAAGCCTCTTGGAGCGATGCCCTAAAATCAACAGGAAGTCGGCCATTTTGAATTTTACGTCAAATTTTGGATGATTTACACACTTCGTACTTTAACGAACTCCTCCTAGGGATTTAGTCCGACCGACTTCAAATTTGTGCTGTGCCTTCTAAAGGCATTGAAGATGAAAAGTTGTGCTATTTGCGAGTTTTCGTCAATGGGTGTGTCCGTGGCGTGGCGTCAGAGATCAAGTCTTCGCCATGACACAGGAAGTTGTTGTAACTTCAGTGTACATGCTCACATCTGAACCAAACTTTACGTGCTTGATAACTCTCCCACCCCTCTATGGAGGACCGATCCTGACACAGTCAGAAATAAATACAGAAATAAATAATGCTCAATAAATAAATAAGCATCCAATTAAATACACAAAAAAATAAAGTAAATAAATAAATGTAGGTAGTAATTAAATTATACAAGGAGACATAAATGTATATTTTAATTAGTGCCTTTACTTATTCACCTTTGTTATAATTACCTTATTTTTATTCTCCGTTATAATCTTCAACTTTATTTATTACTAATTTTTAATATATTTATTTATGTGTGTGTTTTAATATTTTTGTCTGTTTTATTCTTCCTTTGTATTTTTTACCTTATTTATTTTCACCCATGGTATTTATTTCTGCCTGTCTTTTTAAATTTCTGTCTCATTATGCAAATGAGGAGGGGCTGTGTCTCAAGGGGTCATCTTCTCTGCTATTGGTGGACCAGTCAGACAGGAGAGCTCCTACTCTGCCTGCAGACATCAACGATCTTGCCCTCACACAGTCAGATGGCTTCCTTCAGTGCGCTGAGGTGTTTAACAACTCTGAAGACAATACTACCAGCAATGTCTTCCTTCTCTTTTCACGTAGAAGCACCGACAGACAGTGCTTTCAGTTTGCTGCATGCATGGACACAGAACTGCGGTATAGGGAGAAGCACACGGTCAGCTGGCTGCAGCTAAATCTGGAGTGCACTCGTATTCAATTCTGTATGGTAAATTCAGTTTTAACGGAGCAGAGCGAGCTGACAGGCAGAGTTAGAGACTTTTTCTGTCCGTTTCTCTCTTTACAAAGACGCATGTTGCAGTCAGAGTCTTCTCTGAGATGCGAGCACGACATACAACACAATTTATCAAATTACACAACGGATATACAGTATGAAAATAAGATTGATTGGATTATACTCACAGGAAGTATAAAACCTCTTACATGGGTCTATTAAAAGTAAAGTAACACAAAAATGTCAGGGAAATTACTTTACTTAGATTTAAGTACTGCAGTTGTACATTTGAAATACCTTCCTACCTTTCTGATAGGAAGCCTTCTTGAGGTGGTATAAAACATTTCTTCTTATATTCTGATTTGAGTTGTGGACAACTATGACCACATGAATTAAAAAAACATTTCACTGCCCAAGTCAGCTATAACACAAGTCTTGATCATCAGACTACATGCTGTACAGTATTTGTGGACAGATTTTGTCCCAGGATTTCTTATGCATTTCTTCTTCTTCGTTGCATGATTTAGAATAATAAGGTGAGAAATGGGTCTATTCTGAGTTCATCCTGCACTGCAGCAGCTAATAAAGTCCATTTAATCCCCAAAACGCTTTTCTTTTAGGCAGGCTGGAGCAGAAAACAACTCACCTTTCTCAAGTTGTACAGTAATGTCACATGTGTATGAAGGTGGATCAAACAAGCTAATCTTAAATGTCAAAGTAGAGAGGAGCCTAGTAGGCCTATTTATTTTCATTCATTACACAATATGAATAAGCTATGCAGACAGTTGTAAAGAAAGAACATCTTTTTCTTCTGTTCTCTACTTGTTATAGTTACACAGTATTAGGGGTGTGGGCTGTATTAAAAGTATCCACTGTTCTCACATGCTCTAACACACAGTAACGATGAAATGTGTGCTGTTCTCACATTCTTCCTCTGTATGTACACATAAACAACAAGGCAGGGAAATATAAAAGGAATTTATTTTATTGTTTGGGTACATTATTGTTCAGTGTACATGTTCACATCTGAAACAAACTTTACGTGCTTGATAACTCTCCCACCCCGCAGACATCTACACGTCAATACCGATTTATATTCATAGCGGCAAGTGCTATGTAGCTCCACATAGGGGACACAGGAAGTGACATATAGCACATTCATGCGGCGTCGGAACCGCATAGGAAATTCACAGCCGCACCGGCAGAGCTCCAGAATGTGCAACTCGGCCGGCTCACGCGCGGACGCGCTTACAAGTGCGAGGGCCCGCCCAACGCTGCTTGCAGCTTTAATTTATTTATTTTTTTTCTTTTTTCTGCAAAGTAGGCTCAACTGACATGGCCTAAACATTCTCGAAAACTCACCAAAATTTGCAAACATGTCAGAACCGGTGAAAAATTTCGTATTCTACAAGTTTCGCACATGGGCGTTGCAAAATGACTCGCTAGCGCCACCTAGAAAATTGGAAAAAATTAGCCCCTCGTTCACGTTCAACCTACATGTACGAAATTTTCTGGGGACATGTATCGTATCAAGACGCACAATAAGCCTCAAGAACCCATAGCCTAAAGTCAACAGGAAGTCGGCCATTTTGAATTTTACGGCCATTTTTGGATGATTTACACACTTCGTACTTTAACGAACTCCTCCTAGGGATTTAGTCGGATCGACGTCAAATTTGTGCTGTGCCTTCGAAAGGCATTGACGATGAAAAGTTGTGCTATTTGCGCGTTTTCGTCAATGGGCGTGTCCGTGGCGTCGATGATTCGCTATGAAACAGGAAGTTGTTGTAACTTCAGTGTACATGCTCACATCTGGACCAAACTGTACATCTAGGATGAGAGTCCCGCCCTGAACACATGTACATGCCGACATTCACCCACAGTCATAGCGCCACCTGCTGGCAATAGAAAGTGACCTTTAACGAAGCAGCCCCCGCCGCACGTTTCACCTACGTGCACGAATTTTCTGTGGTACGTGTATCTTGTCCAGACGCACAAAAAAGTCTCTTGGAGCCATAGCCTAAACCCAACAGGAAGTCGGCCATTTTGAATTTTACGTCAAATTTTGGATGATTTACACACTTCGTACTTTAACGAACTCCTCCTAGGGATTTAGTCCGACCGACCTCAAATTTCTGCTGTGCCTTCTAAAGGCATTGAAGATGAAAAGTTGTGCTATTTGCAAGTTTTCGTCAATGGGCGTGTCCGTGGCGTGGCGTCAAAGATCAACTCTTCGCCATGACACGGAAGTTGTCGTAGCTTCAGTGTACATGCTCACATCTGGACCAAACTGTACATGTAGGATGAGAGTCCCGCCCTGAACACATGTACATGCTGATATTCACCCACAGTCATAGCGCCACCTGCTGGCAACAGGAAGTGACTTTTAACGAAGCAGCCCCCGCCGCACGTTTCACCTACGTGCACGAATTTTCTGTGGTACGTGTATCTTGTCCAGACGCACAAAAAAGTCTCTTGGAGCCATAGCCTAAACCCAACAGGAAGTCGGCCATTTTGAATTTTACGTCAAATTTTGGATGATTTACACACTTCGTACTTTAACGAACTCCTCCTAGGGATTTAGTCCGACCGACCTCAAATTTCTGCTGTGCCTTCTAAAGGCATTGAAGATGAAAAGTTGTGCTATTTGCAAGTTTTCGTCAATGGGCGTGTCCGTGGCGTGGCGTCAAAGATCAGCTCTTCACCATGACACAGGAAGTTGTTGTAACTTCAGTGTACATGCTAACATCTGAACCAAACTTTACGTGCTTGATAACTCTCCCACCCCGCTATGGAGGACCGATCCTGACACAGTCAGAAATAAATACAGAAATAAATAAATGCTCAATAAATAAATAAGCTTCCAATTAAATACACAAAAAAATAAAGTAAATAAATAAATGTTGGTATTAATTAAATTATACAAGGAGACATAAATGTATATATTTTAATTAGTGCCTTTACTTATTCACCTTTGTTATAATTACCTTATTTATTTATTCTCCCTTATAATCTTCAACTTTATTTATTACTAATTTTTTTAATATTTATTTATGTGTGTGTTTTAATATTTTTGTCTGTTTTATTCTTCCTTTGTATTTTTCTACCTTATTTATTTTCACCCATGGTATTTATTTCTGCCTGTCCTTTTTAAATTTCTGTATACATTTCTGACTCATTATGCAAATGAGGAGGGGCTGTGTCTCAAGGGGTCATCTTCTCTGCTATTGGTGGACCAGTCAGACAGGAGAGCTCCTACTCTGCCTGCAGACATCAACGATCTTGCCCCTCACACAGTCAGATGGCTTCCTTCAGTGCGCTGAGGTGTTTAACAACTCTGAAGACACTACCAGCCATGTCTTCCTTCTCTTTTCACGTAGACGCTCCGACAGACAGTGCTTTCAGTTTGCTGCATGCATGGACACAGAACTGCGACACAACACTCGGCAGCTCACACACTCCATCCTCAGTCCGCACGCAGTGTTGAAGCAGATTCTGCTCAGTCCTGCTCTGGAACCACACAATAATCCCCTCGTCCCCTTTTCTCCCCAACCACACTAATAATTGGTGACTCCATAACCAGAAACATCTGTTTCTTTAACGCTACCACTCACTGCTTCCCCGGTGCCACCACGGCTGACATTTTAAAAAAACTCCAGGACCTGATGCCGTCGCTCCCGTCCTCCATCACAAGAGTGATAGTCCATGTCGGAACAAATGACACAGCTCTTCTGACAGTCTGAGCTGACAAAATCAGATTTTAACCGTCTTTTTAACTTTTTAAAGCAGTGTGGAAAGTCCGTTTTTATCTCTGGTCCCATTCCCACAGTCGGTCGCGGTGCTGGCCGCTTCAGTAGACTCCTTGGCCTCCACGACTGGCTCCAGTCCGCCTGCAGGGCTCACCGTGTGTGTTATGTGGATAATTTTAATATTTTCTGGCAAAGAATGTCTCTTTTTAAGACAGACGGACTTCACCCAAACAAACGGGGCTCAGAAATGTTAGCTGCTCACATACAGCATGTGGTGCGGTCCACACATGACTTACGTGAATGACTCATCATTCATGCAGCACACCTGGACACACCACCGCTCACTGAACACATCTCTGCCTCACTGCCACAAACAACTGTCTCCACCTGCTGGCATGTAAAGCCGTCTGCTCCCAGCGCTGTTCCACAGACTTCTATTCCTGTCATCATCACGCATAGACCAGTAAACCGAAACGTGCACATCCCACACAGAAATAATAGTAATCTCTTAAGGATCAGGACAACTGCACCAACTCCAGCACCCAGAACAAACTCATTTAAAATGGCTCTCTTCAATGTGAGATCACTTTCAAGTAAGACTTTTATCTTAAATGATTTTATCTTGTCTGCAAATCTAGATTTTATGTTTTTAACTGAATCCTGGTTGCAGATGAATGACTATAGCCAGCTAGCTGAACTGTCTCCGCCTCAATATGATTGCTTTAGTCAACCGAGGGTCAGTGGTCGTGGTGGTGGGCTAGTGAGCGTGTATAGGAAAAATTTTAAATGTCATCAAGTATGCTGTGATGAATTTAACTCCTTTGAAGTCCTCACTCTTAAAGTTGGAGGGCTGCAACCTATCATATTTGTTATAATTTATCGCCCCCCAAAACCGCCTGTAGGATTTTTATCAGAACTTCCTGAATTTTTATCTACTCTGGTTTTAAATTATGACAGAATTGTTCTTTGTGGCGATTTTAATATTCATGTTGATGACCCCACAATGTTAATGCAACTGACTTTTTAAATATGGCCACTTCTTTTAACTTCAAACAACATGTCAAAGGGCAAACACATAACCGTGGTCATACACTGGACTTGGTTTTTACCCTGGGTGTCAGCATTTCCTCTGTGGAATTAGTGGACATGACCATATCTGACCACAGATGTATTGTTTTTAGCTGCGATTCGCCTGTTACTCATGCCGCCTCACCAAGCTCCGTGTGTTCTCGCATCTTTAATGAACAAAGTGTTTCAAAGTTTTGCGCATTCTTTCAGAGCCAAAGCCAACACCTGTCTGATTCCAACACCAACAATCTGGTCGATCACTTCAATCATATCTGCTTGTCGTCACTAAATATTACTGCTCCTCTAAAGGTTAGGCCTACGTCTAAAGCTAGTAAGCAACCCTGGATAAATGACAGCATTCGCAGCCTAAAAAGGGAATGCAGGAAAGCAGAGCGCAGATGGAAAAAATCCAATCTCCAAGTCCATTACCTCAGTCTGAAGGATTTATTAATTAACTACAATAACATGGTTAAGGATGCGAGAACACACTATTTTTCTGAACTCATTACTACACATAAACACAATCCCAGGTTTCTGTTTAAGACTGTGGATCAGCTGGTAAACCCAACCCCTCCTTGTGCCTCAGCTGGAAGTAATGATGACTGGGAATTGTTTTTATCTTATTTTACCAATAAGGTGGTGTCAATCAGAGCCTCTATTACCCCTGCGGCCTCTTACTCAGAGGTTCCTCACCAGCAACAACAGAGTTTTAACCAGTTTTATCCCATCGACTTGTCTGAGCTTTTAAAAACAGCATCAGAAATGAGAGTGTCCTCCAGCCCACTTCATGTAATACCTACAAAGTTTTTACTGAAAGTAATAGATTCTGTTGGGCCCCATTTGATCTCTGTTTTCAACAGCTCCCTATCTACTGGTTGTGTCCCTGATTATTTTAAAACGGCTTGCGTGAACCCACTTTTAAAGAAACCTGGTTTAGATCCCTCCCTCCCACATAATTTTAGACCAATTTCAAAACTGCCTTTTATTGCAAAGATTCTAGAAAGAATTGTGTCCAAACAGCTGCTCACTGTGCTGGAAAATAACAAAATATTTGAAAAGTTTCAGTCTGGTTTTAGGAAGTACCACAGCACTGAGACTGCCCTGCTTAAAGTCACCAATGACCTTTTAATGTCTGCTGATGAAGGTATGTGCTCAGTCCTTGTACTCCTGGACCTTAGCGCTGCTTTTGACACCATTGATCACAACATCATGTTAGACAGACTGAGGCACTGGGTGGGGATCTCTGGTACTGCCCTAGAATGGTTTTCATCCTACCTGTCAAATAGGCAGTTTTGTGTGTCTGTAAACAACTATGTCTCTTCATTCTGTCCAGTTAAATATGGTGTGCCTCAGGGGTCGGTCTTAGGACCCATTTTGTTTTCCTTGTATCTGCTTCCCCTTGGACATATTATCCATAAACATGGCATTTCTTTTCATATTTATGCTGATGACACACAAATATACTTGCCCGTCAGATCCACAGACCCTGGAATGCTGAGTTCACTTAACAACTGCCTTTGTGAAGTTAAAAAATGGATGTCAAATAATTTCCTCCAGCTGAACTCAGAAATCCTGGTCATCGGGTCCCAGCAGATGGCAAAACAAATACTGCCATCTGCTGGTTCCCTAGTAAATCACATTAAGCCTGTTGCAAAGAACCTTGGTGTTTGGTTTGATAGTAATTTAAATTTGAGCAGCACACCACAAAGCTTGTTCAATCATGTTTTTATCAACTTAGAAATATAGCTAAAATTAGATCAATGTTAACTTTTAAGGACACCGAGACCATTTTACACGCCTTCATCTCATCACGCCTGGATTATTGCAACAGCCTTTTCACCTGTTTAACCCAAAAATCTATTGATGGACTCCAGACTGTCCAGAACTCAGCTGCCAGGCTTTTAACCAGAACAAAGAAATATGACCACATTACTCCTATTTTAGCTTCATTACACTGGCTCCCAGTATGTTTTAGAATTGACTTTAAAATTCTATTGATCACTTTTAAAGCTCTTCATGGCCTCTCGCCTTGTTCTATTTCTGACCTTTTAGTCCCATACGCACCAGCACGTACCTTGAGATCCTCGGGCAGAGGTCTGTTGTCTGTTCCAGAGTCTCGACTGAAAACTAAAGGGGACAGAGCGTTTGCTGTCAGGGCCCCGAGGCTCTGGAACAGCCTGCCCGAGGAAATCAGGTCGGCTGAGTCAGTGAACTCTTTTAAGTCCCTTCTTAAAACATACTTTTATAGGAGAGCCTTTCCCGATCTTATTTGACTTTATTTTATCCTATTTTACTAATTTTATATTTATCTTAAACGTGTATTTTAGTCTTGCCAATGTTTTCTTGCTTTTATCTTTTATTGTTTTTGTATTATTGTTTTTTGGGTATTATTGTCTTTACACTTGTTAAAGCACTTTGTAACGTGTTTGAAAAGTGCTCTACAAACAAAGATTATTATTATTATATTATTTCAGTGGAAGGTGAAGCCGCAGAGGTCACCAAGGGCTGCACCTCTGTTACAGGAGAAGCCAGTGTTCCAATTAGACAAAACAGTCCCAGACCAGTTCAGAAAAGAGTCAGACCAAAACGTTACGAAAACTAGGATTGAAGTACCTCTAAGAAAGTCAACAACAGTAACATCAACACTTCAGCCTGATGCAAGAGCAGTAAGAAGCAACTCTACTCTTGTATCGTCAACAGTCTCTAAAAGTATAAATGTAACACATTTGACTACAGTGGCGCCTCAGATGATTTCGCCAACGCCAACTTCATTGTCTACTGTGGTTAAGGTTAAGTTTGGAGGTTCGGCATTTCCTTGTAAATGTGAGAAATGGAATACGGGTGGCCTCCCAAGTGGATAAATAGTCGCGGTAAAGATGTGTCGTTATCAGGACCGGAGGGTGTACCCCTAGTCAAAGAAAGTATTCTTTCTTTAATGATATGAGGCGGTTGTGGGCGATTGTTCGCTTGTTTTGTGTAATGCTTCCTGGGAAGACCTAGGGGAATATAGTTGTACTTATTTAAAGCCAGAGTTTAAATTTGTTCCGTTTCAAAATCATTGGATACAAGGTTATGTGAACCATAAGGTGACTCTTATGATGAAAGATTTAGAGCCTGTTGAAGTGTCAACAGTCACCAAAGGAGTTCAGGAGCAATATACTACAGTAGTCACTCCAAGAGTGAATAATACACAGAGGACATTTGTCATTTGGCCCTTGGAAATAACTAAAAGCTAATTCCTGAAGAAATAGAGGTAAGACCTGTGAGGGCTAGTAGCTGTTTTTGCTCAAATAAGACGTATGATGTCTTTGGATAAGCATGACCGTAAGATTAGTGAAAACACATGAAGTAACTTTTGCTGTGCCATCTAGTAAGAAGGGAAGGACTTTGATGGTAAGAGATCAGCTTTTGCCTGGCAATGTGACGATAGGGAATATTCAAGATATTTGGTGGATTTGTGGTGATAAGGTCTATATTTTCTTACCTTATGGATGGATAGGATGTTGTTACATGGCGATGCTAAAACTTCCATATGAGGTGTTTACATTAGCCATGATGGTCTGCTGTGTTTAGGCACAAAAACTGGGTCCTAAAGGCCAAATTAAAAAGCAGTGACACTGCCAACTGAAAACAGTTCACTGCATTTGAAGGTGCCTTTAAGACAATTAAAAACATAATCTGCCCTAGTTGTGAAATGAAGTCCATTTTTAAAATATAGGGGTCACGTGGTTGAAATCCCCTGAGATGGTGGAGTGGATTACGCCACACGCGGTCTCGGCGTGCGCACGCGGAGGGACGTAAACAGCAGCAGCGGCGGCACGGGAGAACTCTCTAGGCATGTAGTGCGGTCTGAGACCTACCGCCAGCAACTCAGTGTCTCTGTTGCACACGATCTCCTTCACCGTAACATGCCCCTGAGGGCTGTTTCACAAAAGCAGAACTAGAAATCCAGGATAAGAGATAAAGCCAGGCTTGACCTGGTGCGATCAGTGCATCCTGGCTTTATCAGTTTCACAAAGGCCAAACCAGGCTCAGAAGGTGCGACTATGTCAAGCCAGGTGGAAGTAATTCAGATAAATGGGCGTCAACAGCTTTCTTCAAGTGCCCACGCTGTCGATCACAGATTCATTGATGCCGAAATGGAAAAGACGTGTGTAGCGTACTTTATTCACTGTTACTCACTGTGTGTAACGAATAATATAAAAAAAAGAAAGAGAAACACGGCCGCAGTATTAAAAGAGCGAGAAAAAGCTGGCATAATGCACCATCAGCAGCTTGTTCTTTTTTGGACAATGCACACATGTTTCTTCTATGTTTGCATTGCATGTTTTCTTATTAACCTTTCTTAAAGCCTTTTCAGTTATTTAGCATTTTTTATTGCAAGCAGCATTTTTAACAAATACTTTTAAAAAGTGAGTGTATATATGTATAGTAGGCTTGGCAGAGAGGCTGGAGGTCTGTCAGTTTTGTGTGAAAATGGTGTACTTGTTTAGTCATTATGGATAATAGTTAAAAAGTCAGTGTTGTGGTGCTCATAGAAAATACTGTCTGATATCTGTAACTTGAGCCTGAGGCTGTAGTCCTGCAATCTGACAGCCAGGCTGCCAATGTAGTAAGTATAAGCACACCCACAGGTCAACACTTCCTGCTGTGCTAACTGTTATGTGTTTTACAAACTGTCAGATGTCTGAACTGCACACACTTGAAAAAAATTAACTAAATAAAAACAGGACTTGGACTTAGATATGGAGATGAATAGAAGGAAATCCCGCAACTCCAAAGAGAAGTGATTTTTGCACAGTACACTGTAAGCCTGACTGTAACACAATGTATTACGGTAATCATTGTTTTCTCTCCCAAACTCGCAGCAGATGATCCCAGGGAGAGAAAAACATTGTGCTGTCCTCTCCCTGTTGCTTCATGAATTAACAGTGCACAATATAAGGGACTATAATTTCAGAGTATTATAAAATGACATAGGAATCCTACATAGTGTGTGTGAGTTTCTTGAGTGACCTGTAATGTCCCGCGCTTACTTTTAAGGCACAATATAACATTATAATTATGACAGTTTCAGTTAAGAGCTGTGATATTTCTGGCTTCTCACACATTCAGTCGGTCCTCTATTGGCTGCCACACTTCGCTGGTTTATTGCTGTACCCGTGTTACTTTTTCTTCTATTTATAAGTGCTTTCATTCCACATAAACCTACTCGCGGATGCTCATTGTGTGCAAAGTATGGTGCACGCATCTTCTCCAATTATGAAACCTAATAACCACAACCTACTATTTTAATACAGGCTAATGAAAAATCTGCAAAACACACACATAAGAACATGAAATAACAAACCTTTGGTTTGTGACCACTGACAGATAAGGCACCAGGATTCACTAAGCCTGGCCTGTTAGTCTGGTCTGGCGCAGGCCAGCTGCACAGAATAAATCACCATGGTAACTTATGTGCTACTGCTTTCTTGAAACCCAGTCACGGCTTAATTCAGCCAGGATATCTGGAAAATCCCAGCTCAATCCGCTGTCTTGGTTTTGTCAAACAGCCCTCTGGTTACACCATCTGTTGTTGATAAACAGCACGAGTCCCCCTCCTTTGTTTTTGCCGCTGTGTCCACAGTCCCGGTCCGCTCTCACTGTAGTGAATCCAGGTAGATCCACAATAGTGTCCGGGGTGTTCTGGGTTAGCCAGGTTTCAGAGAGGCAAAGTAAACTGCATTCCCTGAACGTCCTGTCCGTCCTCACAAGGGCAGCCAGCTCGTCCGTCTTGTTGGACAGTTTACATTCCCCATCATTATCGACGGAACCGAGGGCTTGTACTTCCACCGCTTAGCCGCTGGCCTTCACCTTCGCTCCGGCTCTGCAGCCTCGGCGCCTCTTCCTCAGCTCCTCAGGTATTTGGTGGAAAATGCCGGCTCGTCCCATTGTTTGGAGTGAAAGCAGCTTTTCCCTTGAATAAACAAGTTGTCCACTGCTATGTTGTCCGTAAAAGTAATTGTATTCTTAGGAAATATAAAGTTTTACACAGCTAGCATTTAAAGAGTTAACGTTTAGAAGAACACACTTAAAGTATTAAACGACACGTACAGAGCTACTGAATCAGCATCCTGATAGTATGATACAGAATATAGAAAGAGAAAACATTAATAACACAGATCTGGATCACTTTTTGCATTTATGTAAGATGAAAAAATCTGCTCACAAACTTTGAAATTTGAAAATCCCTTTTATTCCCACAATATACAGTCACAGTTAAAATCTAAACATCACACAGTAAAAAGATTCAGCGGCTCACTGACTTGTGAATCACATTTAGTAAAAAGCAGCTGCAGATGAAGAGTTAAGGCTGATTTTAAAGTTTCTGGAATTCTGAATGTGTGAAAGGAACAAACGTTCCTCTGTTCCACACAGGATGTGACTGTTACAAAATGCTGAACCTCCTTCATACATTTAAGAAGGTTTAAGGTTCAGACGGGTTCGAGTTATAATCTGAGCTTCGTGGGGGACTCTAACGTTACCGGCGGAGATAAATAAATAAAAATAATAATAAGGGGAGAGAGAGAGATTGTTGCTTATTACGTGGTCCAACATTTCAACATGTTACGCAACGCTGGTACACAGTTAAGCAGATTACTATATGTAGTGCTGTACTAATTCAAGGACGCATTATAAAGCCAATAATACTGAACAAACAAGCAGCAGTCAATAAAGACTCTCAATCAGTACAACACAACCAAGTTCATGTTCGCGGCCTCAACCTATTCGGTCAAATTCAAAGTAATGGTTGTTGAAATGAATTAGTGACCCCTGTTGGCGCACATTTAAGTTGTTTTGCACGCGTGTTTCAGGCGTGCTGTTTCCTTTGGCTTAAAATAATAAAATAAAATAATAAACTTTCAAAAGTCTGAACTTAACGTCGGATATGCCAATCCATTTATTAACATAACAAAAAATAAAACATTTATTCAAAAATAACTTAACTCAAGTCAGTCTCCATAATTACAGGCCGTGCCTCACGGTTAAAAACCATGCACCTCGCAGTGCGCCACACCTGCACTAATTACCAAATGTCTTAAGTAGACTTGTGGCTGCACACAGCGCCAACCCATGGCTATACACAGAATGGCTCCAACAATCCCCACAGATGCATGATTTTACTGCTTCCATGGGAGCTCAGACCTCCATATGTGAGCTGAGCTCGAACCTTGTGTTCAGACTTCTGTACCTACAACAGATTCCATCTGTGATCACCAGGACTGTGATCTGACTCATGAAAAGTTTTCTTCTGCAATAAATCATTCACAAGATAAAATAAGAGACTTTCTTGATCCATCACTGGGGAAAAAAAGGCTACACTGTTAATATATATAATAATAATAATCCTTATTTGTAGAGCACTTTTCAAAAACAAGTTACAAAGTGCTTTAACAAGTGTAAAGAATAATACAAAAAAACAAAATAAGAGCATGAAAAATTAATATAAAATTAGTAAAATACAATAAAATAAAAGGGATAAAATAAAGTCAAATAAGATCGGGAAAGGCTCTCCTATAAAAGTATGTTTTAAGAAGGGACTTAAAAGAGTTCACTGACTCAGCCGACCTGATTTCCTCGGGCAGGCTGTTCCAGAGCCTCGGGGCCCTGACAGCAAACGCTCTGTCCCCTTTAGTTTTCAGTCGAGACTCTGGAACAGACAACAGACCTCTGCCCGAGGATCTCAAGGTACGTGCTGGTGCGTATGGGACTAAAAGGTCAGAAATATAACAAGGCGAGAGGCCATGAAGAGCTTTAAAAGTGATCAATAGAATTTTAAAGTCAATTCTAAAACATACTGGGAGCCAGTGTAATGAAGCTAAAATAGGAGTAATGTGGTCATATTTCTTTGTTCTGGTTAAAAGCCTGGCAGCTGAGTTCTGGACAGTCTGGAGTCCATCAATAGATTTTTGGGTTAAACAGGTGAAAAGGCTGTTGCAATAATCCAGGCGTGATGAGATGAAGGCGTGTAAAATGGTCTCGGTGTCCTTAAAAGTTAACATAGATGGAATTTTTGCTATATTTCTAAGTTGATAAAAACATGATTGAACAAGCTTTGTGGTGTGCTGCTCGAAATTTAAATTACTATCAAACCAAACACCAAGGTTCTTTGCCACAGGCTTAATGTGATTTACTAGGGAACCAGCAGATGGCAGTATTTGTTTTGCCATCTGCTGAGACCCGATGACCAGGATTTCTGTTTTGTCTGAGTTCAGTTGGAGGAAATTATTTTACATCCATATTTTTACTTCACAAAGGCAGTTGTTAAGTGAACTCAGCATTCCAGGGTCTGTGGATCTGACGGGCAAGTATATTTGTGTGTCATCAGCATAAATATGAAAAGAAATGCCATGTTTATGGATAATATGTCCAGGGGAAGCAGATACAAGGAAAACAAGATGGGTCCCAAGACTGACCCCTGAGGCACACCATATTTAACTGGACAGAACGAAGAGACATAGTTGTTTACAGACACACAAAACTGCCTATTTGACAGGTAGGATGAAAACCATTCTAGGGCAGTACCAGAGATCCCCACCCAGTTACTTGTTGCCCCAAAAGTTCAAGAATCCAGATCTACTGTGTCTATTTAACTCTTCATGGATCTGTTTGATTGCCTCATCGTTTCTCCTACACTTCAGTAATCCCTGCAGAGTCTCGTGGAAGAGAACGTGAACATCCAACGCGACGCTCTGATAGTTTTCAGACCATCTTTTCACATCAATTGAAAAGTCGAAATCTCGGGTGTGATGCATCAGCACTAGAACAACAGGTTTACCACCTGATGACACAAGAGAGAAGAACAAGACAAAGGTTAGAGAAGAAGAAGAATAAGCAGGAGAACGTTACCCTCCTTAAAACACAAGTATTTCAAAAACATAATCAGTACAGGCAGGAGAACGTTGCCCTCCTTAAAACACAAGAGAGAAGAACAAGACAAAGGTTAGAGAAGAAGAACACGCAAAAGAACATTACCATCCTTAAAACACAAGAGAAAAGAACAAGACAAAGGTTAGAGAAGAAGAAGAACAGGCAGGAGAACGTTACCCTCCTTAAAACACAAGAGAGAAGAACAAGACAAAGGTTAGAGAAGAAGAAGAACAGGCAGAAGAACGTTACCCTCCTTAAAACACAAGAGAAAAGAACAAGACAAAGGTTAGAGAAGAAGAAGAACAGGCAGGAGAACGTTACTCTCCTTAAAACACAAGAGAGAAGAACAAGACAAAGGTTAGAGAAGAAGAAGAACAGGCAGGAGAACGTTACCCTCCTTAAAACAAAGAGAAAAGAACAAGACTAAGGTTAGAGAAGAAGAATAACATGCAGGAGAACATTACCCTCCTTAAAACACAAGTATTACAAAAACATAATCAGTACAGGCAGGAGAACATTACCCTCCTTAAAACACAAGAGAGAAGAACAAGACAAAGGTTAGAGAAGAAGAAGAACAGGCAGGAGAACGTTACCCTGCTTAAAACACAAGAGAGAAGAACAAGACAAAGGTTAGGGAAGAAGAAGAACAGGCAGGAGAACGTTACCCTCCTTAAAACACAAGAGAGAAGAACAAGACAAAGGTTAGAGAAGAAGAAGAACAGGCAGCAGAACGTTACCCTCCTTAAAACACAAGAGAGAAGAACAAGACAAAGATTAGAGAAGAAGAAGAACATGCAGGAGAACGTTACCCTCCTTAAAACACAAGTATTACAAAAACATAATCAGTACAGGCAGGAGAACATTACCCTCCTTAAAACACAAGAGAGAAGAACAAGACAAAGGTTAGAGAAGAAGAAACAGGCAGGAGAACGTTACCCTGCTTAAAACACAAGAGAGAAGAACAAGACAAAGGTTAGGGAAGAAGAAGAACAGGCAGGAGAACGTTACCCTCCTTAAAACACAAGAGAGAAGAACAAGACAAAGGTTAGAGAAGAAGAAGAACAGGCAGCAGAACGTTACCCTCCTTAAAACACAAGAGAAAAGAACAAGACAAAGATTAGAGAAGAAGAAGAACATGCAGGAGAACGTTACCCTCCTTAAAACACAAGCGAGAAGAACAAGACAAAGGTTAGAGAAGAAGAAGAACAGGCAGGAGAACGTTACCCTCCTTAAAACACAAGAGAAAAGAACAAGACAAAGGTTAGAGAAGAAGAAGAACAGGCAGAAGAACGTTACCCTCCTTAAAACACAAGAGAGAAGAACAAGACAAAGGTTAGAGAGAAGAAGAACAGGCAGGAGAAGGTTACCCTGCTTAAAACACAAGAGAGAAGAACAAGACAAAGGTTAGAGAAGAAGAAGAACAGGCAGGAGAACGTTACCCTGCTTAAAACACAAGAGAGAAGAACAAGACAAAGGTTAGAGAAGAAGAACAGGCAGGAGAACGTTGCCATCCTTAAAACAAGAGAGAAGAACAAGACAAAGGTTAGAGAAGAAGAAGAACAGGCAGGAGAACGTTACCCTGCTTAAAATACAGGAGAGAAGAACAAGACAAAGGTTAGAGAAGAAGAAGAACAGGCAGGAGAATGTTACCCTCCTTAAAAAACAAGAGAGAAGAACAAGACAAAGGTTAGAGAAGAAGAAGAAGAACAGGCAGGAGAACGTTACCCTCCTTAAAACACAAGTATTACAAAACATAATCAGTACAGGCAGGAGAACATTACCCTCCTTAAAACACAAGAGAGAAGAACAAAACAAAGGTTAGAGAAGAGAAGAACATGCAGGAGAACGTTACCCTCCTTAAAACACAAGTATTTCAAAAACATAATCAGTTCAGGCAGGAGAACGTTGCCCTCCTTAAATCACAAGAGAGAAGAACAAGACAAAGGTTAGAGAAGAAGAACACGCAAAAGAACATTACCATCCTTAAAACACAAGAGAAAAGAACAGACTAAGGTTAGAGAAGAAGAAGAACATGCAGGAGAACATTACCCTCCTTAAAACACAAGTATTACAAAACATAATCAGTACAGGCAGGAGAACATTACCCTCCTTAAAACACAAGAGAGAAGAACAAGACAAAGGTTAGAGAAGAAGAAGAACAGGCAGGAGAACGTTACCCTGCTTAAAACACAAGAGAGAAGAACAAGACAAAGGTTAGGGAAGAAGAAGAACAGGCAGGAGAACGTTACCCTCCTTAAAACACAAGAGAGAAGAACAAGACAAAGGTTAGAGAAGAAGAAGAACAGGCAGGAGAACGTTACCCTCCTTAAAATACAGGAGAGAAGAACAAGACAAAGGTTAGAGAAGAAGAACACGCAAAAGAACATTACCATCCTTAAAACACAAGTATTTCAAAAACATAATCAGTTCAGGCAGGAGAACGTTGCCCTCCTTAAATCACAAGAGAGAAGAACAAGACAAAGGTTAGAGAAGAAGAACACGCAAAAGAACATTACCATCCTTAAAACACAAGAGAAAAGAACAAGACAAAGGTTAGAGAAGAAGAACAGGCAGGAGAATGTTACCCTCCTTAAAACACAAGAGAAAAGAACAAGACAAACGTTAGAGAAGAAGAAGAACAGGCAGGAGAACATTACCCTCCTTAAAACACAAGAGAAAAGAACAAGACAAAGGTTAGAGAAGAAGAAGAACAGGCAGAAGAACGTTACCCTCCTTAAAACACAAGAGAAAAGAACAAGACAAAGATTAGAGAAGAAGAAGAACATGCAGGAGAACGTTACCCTCCTTAAAACACAAGTATTACAAAAACATAATCAGTACAGGCAGGAGAACATTACCCTCCTTAAAACACAAGAGAGAAGAACAAGACAAACGTTAGAGAAGAAGAAGAACAGGCAGGAGAACGTTACCCTGCTTAAAACACAAGAGAGAAGAACAAGACAAAGGTTAGAGAAGAAGAAGAACAGGCAGGAGAACGTTACCCTGCTTAAAATACAGGAGAGAAGAACAAGACAAAGGTTAGAGAAGAAGAAGAACAGGCAGGAGAACGTTACCCTCCTTAAAACACGAGAGAAGAACAAGACAAAGGTTAGAGAAGAAGAAGAACAGGCAGGAGAACGTTACCCTCCTTAAAACACAAGAGAGAAGAACAAGACAAAGGTTAGAGAAGAAGAAGAACAGGCAGGAGAACGTTACCCTCCTTAAAACACAAGAGAAAAGAACAAGACTAAGGTTAGAGAAGAACAAGAACATGCAGGAGAACATTACCCTCCTTAAAACACAAGTATTACAAAAACATAATCAGTACAGGCAGGAGAACATTACCCTCCTTAAAACACAAGAGAGAAGAACAAGACAAAGGTTAGAGAAGAAGAAGAACAGGCAGGAGAACGTTACCCTGCTTAAAACACAAGAGAGAAGAACAAGACAAAGGTTAGAGAAGAAGAAGAACAGGCAGGAGAACGTTACCCTGCTTAAAACACAAGAGAGAAGAAGAAGAACAGGCAGGAGAACGTTACCCTCCTTAAAACACAAGAGAGAAGAACAAGACAAAGGTTAGGGAAGAAGAAGAACAGGCAGGAGAACGTTACCCTCCTTAAAACACAAGAGAGAAGAACAAGACAAAGGTTAGAGAAGAGGAAGAACAGGCAGGAGAACGTTACCCTGCTTAAAATACAGGAGAGAAGAACAAGACAAAGGTTAGAGAAGAAGAAGAACAGGCAGGAGAACGTTACCCTGCTTAAAATACAGGAGAGAAGAACAAGACAAAGGTTAGAGAAGAAGAAGAACAGGCAGGAGAATGTTACCCTCCTTAAAAAACAAGAGAGAAGAACAAGACAAAGGTTAGAGAAGAAGAAGAAGAACAGGCAGGAGAACGTTACCCTCCTTAAAACACAAGTATTACAAAAACATAATCAGTACAGGCAGGAGAACATTACCCTCCTTAAAACACAAGAGAGAAGAACAAAACAAAGGTTAGAGAAGAAGAAGAACAGGCAGGAGAACGTTACCCTCCTTAAAACACAAGTATTTCAAAAACATAATCAGTTCAGGCAGGAGAACGTTGCCCTCCTTAAATCACAAGAGAGAAGAACAAGACAAAGGTTAGAGAAGAAGAACACGCAAAAGAACATTACCATCCTTAAAACACAAGAGAAAAGAACAAGACTAAGGTTAGAGAAGAAGAAGAACATGCAGGAGAACATTACCCTCCTTAAAACACAAGTATTACAAAAACATAATCAGTACAGGCAGGAGAACATTACCCTCCTTAAAACACAAGAGAGAAGAACAAGACAAAGGTTAGAGAAGAAGAAGAACAGGCAGGAGAACGTTACCCTGCTTAAAACACAAGAGAGAAGAACAAGACAAAGGTTAGGGAAGAAGAAGAACAGGCAGGAGAACGTTACCCTCCTTAAAACACAAGAGAGAAGAACAAGACAAAGGTTAGAGAAGAAGAAGAACAGGCAGGAAAACGTTACCCTGCTTAAAATACAGGAGAGAAGAACAAGACAAAGGTTAGGGAAGAAGAAGAACATGGAGGAGAACGTTACCCTGCTTAAAATACAGGAGAGAAGAACAAGACAAAGGTTAGAGAAGAAGAAGAACATGCAGGAGAACGTTACCCTCCTTAAAACACAAGTATTTCAAAAACATAATCAGTTCAGGCAGGAGAACGTTGCCCTCCTTAAATCACAAGAGAGAAGAACAAGACAAAGGTTAGAGAAGAAGAACACGCAAAAGAACATTACCATCCTTAAAACACAAGAGAAAAGAACAAGACAAAGGTTAGAGAAGAAGAAGAACAGGCAGGAGAATGTTACCCTCCTTAAAACACAAGAGAAAAGAACAAGACAAACGTTAGAGAAGAAGAAGAACAGGCAGGAGAACGTTACCCTGCTTAAAACACAAGAGAGAAGAACAAGACAAAGGTTAGAGAAGAAGAAGAACAGGCAGGAGAACGTTACCCTGCTTAAAATACAGGAGAGAAGAACAAGACAAAGGTTAGAGAAGAAGAAGAACAGGCAGGAGAACGTTACCCTCCTTAAAACACGAGAGAAGAACAAGACAAAGGTTAGAGAAGAAGAAGAACAGGCAGGAGAACGTTACCCTCCTTAAAACACAAGAGAGAAGAACAAGACAAAGGTTAGAGAAGAAGAAGAACAGGCAGGAGAACGTTACCCTCCTTAAAACACGAGAGAAGAACAAGACAAAGGTTAGAGAAGAAGAAGAACAGGCAGGAGAACGTTACCCTCCTTAAAACACAAGAGAGAAGAACAAGACAAAGGTTAGAGAAGAAGAAGAACAGGCAGGAGAACATTACCCTCCTTAAAACACAAGTATTACAAAAACATAATCAGTACAGGCAGGAGAACATTACCCTCCTTAAAACACAAGAGAGAAGAACAAGACAAAGGTTAGAGAAGAAGAAGAACAGGGAGGAGAACTTAACCCTGCTTAAAACACAAGAGAGAAGAACAAGACAAAGGTTAGAGAAGAAGAAGAACAGGCAGGAGAACGTTACCCTGCTTAAAACACAAGAGAGAAGAACAAGACAAAGGTTAGAGAAGAAGAAGAACAGGCAGGAGAACGTTACCCTCCTTAAAACACAAGAGAGAAGAACAAGACAAAGGTTAGGGAAGAAGAAGAACAGGCAGGAGAACGTTACCCTCCTTAAAACACAAGAGAGAAGAACAAGACAAAGGTTAGAGAAGAGGAAGAACAGGCAGGAGAACGTTACCCTGCTTAAAATACAGGAGAGAAGAACAAGACAAAGGTTAGAGAAGAAGAAGAACAGGCAGGAGAACGTTACCCTCCTTAAAACACAAGAGAGAAGAACAAGACAAAGGTTAGAGAAGAAGAAGAACAGGCAGGAGAACGTTACCCTCCTTAAAATACAGGAGAGAAGAACAAGACAAAGGTTAGAGAAGAAGAAGAACAGGCAGGAGAACGTTACCCTCCTTAAAACACAAGAGAGAAGAACAAGACAAAGGTTAGGGAAGAAGAAGAACATGCAGGAGAACGTTACCCTGCTTAAAATACAGGAGAGAAGAACAAGACAAAGGTTAGAGAAGAAGAAGAACATGCAGGAGAACGTTACCCTCCTTAAAACACAAGTATTTCAAAAACATAATCAGTTCAGGCAGGAGAACGTTGCCCTCCTTAAATCACAAGAGAGAAGAACAAGACAAAGGTTAGAGAAGAAGAACACGCAAAAGAACATTACCATCCTTAAAACACAAGAGAAAAGAACAAGACAAAGGTTAGAGAAGAAGAAGAACAGGCAGGAGAATGTTACCCTCCTTAAAACACAAGAGAAAAGAACAAGACAAACGTTAGAGAAGAAGAAGAACAGGCAGGAGAACGTTACCCTCCTTAAAACACAAGAGAAAAGAACAAGACAAAGGTTAGAGAAGAAGAAGAACAGGCAGAAGAACGTTACCCTCCTTAAAACACAAGAGAAAAGAACAAGACAAAGATTAGAGAAGAAGAAGAACATGCAGGAGAACGTTACCCTCCTTAAAACACAAGTATTACAAAAACATAATCAGTACAGGCAGGAGAACATTACCCTCCTTAAAACACAAGAGAGAAGAACAAGACAAAGGTTAGAGAAGAAGAAGAACAGGCAGGAGAACGTTACCCTGCTTAAAACACAAGAGAGAAGAACAAGACAAAGGTTAGAGAAGAAGAAGAACAGGCAGGAGAACGTTACCCTGCTTAAAATACAGGAGAGAAGAACAAGACAAAGGTTAGAGAAGAAGAAGAACAGGCAGGAGAACGTTACCCTCCTTAAAACACGAGAGAAGAACAAGACAAAGGTTAGAGAAGAAGAAGAACAGGCAGGAGAACGTTACCCTCCTTAAAACACAAGAGAGAAGAACAAGACAAAGGTTAGAGAAGAAGAAGAACAGGCAGGAGAACGTTACCCTCCTTAAAACACAAGAGAGAAGAACAAGACAAAGGTTAGAGAAGAAGAAGAACAGGCAGGAGAACGTTACCCTGCTTAAAATACAGGAGAGAAGAACAAGACAAAGGTTAGAGAAGAAGAAGAACAGGCAGGAGAACGTTACCCTCCTTAAAACACAAGAGAGAAGAACAAGACAAAGGTTAGAGAAGAAGAAGAACAGGCAGGAGAACGTTACCCTCCTTAAAACACAAGAGAAAAAAGAACAAGACTAAGGTTAGAGAAGAACAAGAACATGCAGGAGAACATTACCCTCCTTAAAACACAAGTATTACAAAAACACAATCAGTACAGGCAGGAGAACATTACCCTCCTTAAAACACAAGAGAGAAGAACAAGACAAAGGTTAGAGAAGAAGAAGAACAGGCAGGAGAACGTTACCCTGCTTAAAACACAAGAGAGAAGAACAAGACAAAGGTTAGAGAAGAAGAAGAACAGGCAGGAGAACGTTACCCTGCTTAAAACACAAGAGAGAAGAACAAGACAAAGGTTAGAGAAGAAGAAGAACAGGCAGGAGAACGTTACCCTCCTTAAAACACAAGAGAAAAGAACAAGACAAAGGTTAGGGAAGAAGAAGAACAGGCAGGAGAACGTTACCCTCCTTAAAACACAAGAGAGAAGAACAAGACAAAGGTTAGAGAAGAAGAAGAACAGGCAGGAGAACGTTACTGTCCTTAAAACACAAGTATTACAAAAACATAATCAGTTCAGGCAGGAGCTGTTTTAAACACCATCCCCTCGTGCAGGTTAATAAACGTAGGAGAGACTCTGAGACAACGGGCCCCCGGACAGACATGTGGAAGGGCCCCCAGCTTCCCACTGAGAGCTGCTATAATGTCACTTCACATTAATCTTCTAATTGGCTGCAGCATTCTCTACTGCTGTCACTGAAGTGTTTTCACGTCCTGCACATCGAGCCAGCTGATTGGCTGATTTAGCTCCTGTCGGGAGGCGGTTTGACTTGGAGGAAAACAAATGTAAAGGTGCAGGAATCTTAGTGACCTCTGAACACGTTCTCCTTCATACACCCGGAGAAACTGAAGTGCAGCTTCAGACAGAACTCTGGTTCTGTTGAGGACGTGGAAATGAAAAACAAGTCTTTACCTGGAACATCTCTCATGGCTGCCTCCACATCTGATCCAGTACGTGACGTGATTGGACAGAAGACGATGATGACGTCACATTTCTGCAGGTCCGTGGTCTCCACCTTTGTTTCTAGAAGCCTTTTATTAAGCTTCACTTGTTCCAGTATGGCCTGATCAGCGCCACAGGTACGACCAGTAGAGATCGAGTGGACTTTCACTTTATTCCAAAAATATCCTGATGAGATGAACACACTGGTAACTTTAAAATAACTAACTTATAACATACAAATTGTTACAAATACACATGTATATATGATAACCTTTGTCAGCTTTCTTCTGTGGAGCTTTTATACATTTTATGAAGTCAACAAATTCCTCTGGGTCTTTGTTAAAGCATTTCTCCAACAAACGTTCAGCTTCTACAGAGAGACAGTTAAAGACATACAACATGTTAACATAGAAATATATATTATGTGATTTTATATTTTATACAGTAGTTTTTGCAATAAATTTAGATGAAATTAATAAAAATAAAAACTTTTACAAACGATTGAAATGTTCTGGCATCAAATTTCTTAGTTCCTCTTTTAGTTTTTCCAGTTTTTCCTTCTCTTGGTCCTCAGGCTTCTGCTTCTGAAACACACAAAGTAAAACATTCAATTAAACACAGAAAGTACAAGAAGTAAATGATAAGCGTTACTTTCTGAGCCGGGAAGTAAGTACATTAAGTACACCCGCGACCCCGTACGCAGGATAAATGGTTGACGATGGATGGATGGAACTCAAGTACAGTACTATGAGTACAAATGTGAGATTAACTATCAACTGTATATGACTGATGAAGTAGTTACAATCTGTTCACCTTTAACGTCAACGTCCAACATTACAGTACTGCTTACATATTAATACATGATAATGATGAGTACTATTTTTTGCGAATACGTACTTTCACTCTGAATGCAGGCGTCCTTCTTGTAACAGAGTAGTTTTATAGTGTAAATGCAAATGCTCCGTACTTGTATAGCGCCTTTCTAGTCTTTTCGACCACTCAAAGCGCTTTTACACTACATCTGCATTCACCATTCACACACATTCATACACTGAGCCTAAGTGCTCAAACAGAAACTAACATTCACACTCACTCATACACTGGCGGGGTTCAGTATCTTGCCCAAGGACACTTCGACATGCAACATCATCCAATTACAGCGTCCCCTCACGAGCCTCAGTAACGTTATACGTGAAGTGATGTTAAATGCAGCTACTGTGAAAATTGACTAAAGAGCAGCAAGTGAAGCCTCGTACGTGTATCACACTGTCAGACAGTGAAATGCCCCTCATTAACCTCTTCTTTAACCGTTTTCCAGGAAAAATGCCTAAAATAACAAACCTAAATGAATCAGGAATAACTCCTCAACCATCAGGCCTAGATGCATAATTCTGGTCTCCTTTGGAAGGTCAGAAGCTGAGGAATATGTAAATATGACAATACAGAGTAAATGGAGATACAACAAAGCATAATGTAAGTATTTAATCCTTGCCTGGTATACAATCAGAATCAGAAGTAGTGTTTTCCACATACAAGGAATTTGCTGTGGTGATAAGGTGCTACACGTAGACAAACATACAGGTGACATAAATAAATGTGGAAATCTATAAATATGGAATTGACAAATGCAAGTCATATCAGAATAATAAAAAGAAAAGTAAATTAAAGCTGCAAGCAGCGTTGGGCGGGCCCTCGCACTAGTAGCGCGTCCGCGCGTGAGCCGGCCGAGTTGCATATTCTGGAGCTCTGCCGGTGCGGCTGTGAATTTGCTACGCGGTTCCGACGCCGCATGAAGGTGCTATATGTCACTTCCTGTGTCCCCTATGTGGAGCTACATAGCACTTGCCGCTATGAATATAAATCGGTATTGGTGTGTAGATGTCTGCGGGGTGGGAGAGTTAACAAGCACGTAAAGTTTGTTTCAGATGTGAACATGTACACTGAACAATAATGTACCCAAACAATAAAATAAATTCCTTTTATATTTCCCTGCCTTGTTGTTTATGTGTACATACAGAGGAAGAATGTGAGAACAGCACACATTTCATCGTTACTGTGTGTTAGAGCATGGGAGAACAGCGGATACTTTTAATACAGCCCACACCCCTAATACTGTGTAACTATAACAAGTAGAGAACAGAAGAAAAAGATGTTCTTTCTTTACAACTGTCTGCATAGCTTATTCATATTGTATAATGAATGAAAATAAATAGGCCTACTAGGCTCCTCTCTACTTTGACATTTAAGATTAGCTGGTTTGATCCACCTTCATACACATGTGACATTACTGTACAACTTGAGAAAGGTGAGTTGTTTTCTGCTCCAGCCTGCCTAAAAGAAAAGCGTTTTTGGGATTAAATGGACTTTATTAGCTGCTGCAGTGCAGGATGAACTCAGAACAGACCCATTTCTCACCTTATTATTCTAAATCATGCAACGAAGAAGAAGAAATGCATAAGAAATCCTGGGACAAAATCTGTCCACAGCATGTAGTCTGATGAACAAGACTTGTGTTATAGCTGACTTGGGCAGTGAAATGTTTTTTTAATTCATGTGGTCATAGTTGTCCACAACTCAAATCAGAATATAAGAAGAAATGTTTTATACCACCTCAAGAAGGCTTCCTATCAGAAAGGTAGGAAGGTATTTCAAATGTACAACTGCAGTACTTAAATCTAAGTAAAGTAATTTCCCTGACATTACTGTGTTACCCATGTAACAGGTTTTATACTTCCTGTGAGTATAATCCAATCAATCTTATTTTCATACTGTATATCCGTTGTGTAATTTGATAAATTGTGTTGTATGTGGTGCTCGCATCGGGTACTACTGAGACTTCATTGCCCTCTTCAGAGAAGACTCTGACTGCAACATGCGTCTTTGTAAAGAGAGAAACAGACAGAAAAAGTCTCTAACTCTGCCTGTCAGCTCGCTCTGCTCCGTTAAAACTGAATTTACCATACAGAATTGAATACGAGTGCACTCCAGATTTAGCTGCAGCCAGCTGACTGTGTGCTTCTCCCTATACCGCAGTTCTGTGTCCATGCATGCAGCAAACTGAAAGCAGCGTCTACGTGAAAAGAGAAGGAATACGTTGCTGGTAGTATTGTCTTCAGAGTTGTTAAACACCTCAACGCACTGAAGGAAGCCATCTGACTGTGTGAGGGGCAAGATCGTTGATGTCTGCAGGCAGAGTAGGAGCTCTCCTGTCTGACTGGTCCACCAATAGCAGAGAAGATGACCCCTTGAGACACAGCCCCTCCTCATTTGCATAATGAGGCAGAAATGCATACAAAAATTTAAAAAAGACAGGCAGAAATAAATACCATGGGTGAAAATAAATAAGGTAAATAAATACAAAGGAAGAATAAAACAGACAAAAATATTAAAACACACACATAAATAAATACATTAAAAAAATTAGTAATAAATAAAGTTGAATAAACAAATAAGGTAATTATAACAAAGGTGAATAGTAAAGGCACTAATTAAAATATATACATTTATGTCTCCTTGTATAATTTAATTACTACCTACATTTATTTATTTACTTTATTTTTTTGTGTATTTAATTGGATGCTTATTTATTTATTGAGCATTTATTTATTTCTGTATTTATTTCTGACTGTGTCAGGATCGGTCCTCCATAGTGGGGTGGGAGAGTTATCAAGCACGTAAAGTTTGGTTCAGATGTGAGCATGTACACTGAAGTTACAACAACTTCCTGTGTCATGGCGAAGACTTGATCTCTGACGCCACGCCACGGACACACCCATTGACGAAAACTCGCAAATAGCACAACTTTTCATCTTCAATGCCTTTAGAAGGCACAGCACAAATTTGAAGTCGGTCGGACTAAATCCCTAGGAGGAGTTCGTTAAAGTACGAAGTGTGTAAATCATCCAAAATTTGACGTAAAATTCAAAATGGCCGACTTCCTGTTGATTTTAGGGCATCGCTCCAAGAGGCTTTTTTGTGCGTCTGGACAAGATACACGTACCACAGAAAATTCGTGCACGTAGGTAAAACGTGCGGCGGGGGCTGCTTCGTTAAAAGTCACTTCCTGTTGCCAGCAGGTGGCGCTATGACTGTCTGTGAATGTCAGCATGTACATGTGTTCAGGGCGGGACTCTCATCCTACATGTACAGTTTGGTCCAGATGTGAGCATGTACACTGAAGTTACGACAACTTCCGTGTCATGGCGAAGAGCTGATCTTTGACGCCACGCCACGGACACGCCCATTGACGAAAACTTGCAAATAGCACAACTTTTCATCTTCAATGCCTTTAGAAGGCACAGCAAAAATTTGAGGTCGGTCGGACTAAATCCCTAGGAGGAGTTCGTTAAAGTACGAAGTGTGTAAATCATCCAAAATTTGACGTAAAATTCAAAATGGCCGACTTCCTGTTGGGTTTAGGCTATGGCTCCAAGAGACTTTTTTGTGCGTCTGGACAAGATACACGTACCACAGAAAATTCTTGCACGTAGGTAAAACGTGCGGCGGGGGCTGCTTCGTTAAAAGTCACTTCCTGTTGCCAGCAGGTGGCGCTATGACTGTGGGTGAATGTCGGCATGTACATGTCTTCAGGGCGGGACTCTCATCCTACATGTACAGTTTGGTCCAGATGTGAGCATGTACACTGAAGTTACAACAACTTCCTGTTTCATAGCGAATCATCGACGCCACGGACACGCCCATTGACGAAAACGCGCAAATAGCACAACTTTTCATCGTCAATGCCTTTAGAAGGCACAGCAGAAATTTGACGTCAATCCGACTAAATCCCTAGGAGGAGTTCGTTAAAGTACGAAGTGTGTAAATCATCCAAAAATGGCCGTAAAATTCAAAATGGCCGACTTCCTGTTGACTTTAGGCTATGGGTTCTTGAGGCTTTTTTGTGCGTCTTGATACGATACATGTCCCCAGAAAATTTCGTACATGTAGGTTGAACGTGAACGAGGGGCTAATCATTTCCAATTTTCTAGGTGGCGCTAGCGAGTCATTTTGCCACGCCCATGTGCGAAACTTGTAGAATACGAAATTTTTCACCGGTTCTGACATGTTTGCAAATTTTGGTGAGTTTTCGAGTATGTTTAGGCCATGTCATTTGGGCCTACTTTGCATAAAAAAAAAATAATAAAAAAATATATATATATAATCCGAGCAATTTCAATAGGGACCTCGCACGGTCGTGCTCGGGCCCTAAAAATCCGAGCAAATTCAATAGGGACCTCGCACGGTCGTGCTCGGGCCCTAATTAAAAAAAATAATAATCCGAGCAAATTCAATAGGGACCTCGCACGGTCGTGCTCGGGCCCTAAATAATAATAATAATCCGAGCAAATTCAATAGGGACCTCGCACGGTCGTGCTCGGGCCCTAATAATCCGAGCAAATTCAATAGGGACCTCGCACGGTCGTGCTCGGGCCCTAAATATAATCCGAGCAAATTCAATAGGGACCTCGCACGGTCGTGCTCGGGCCCTAATAAATAATCCGAGCAAATTCAATAGGGACCTCGCACGGTCGTGCTCGGGCCCTAATAAATAATCCGAGCAAATTCAATAGGGACCTCGCACGGTCGTGCTCGGGCCCTAATAATCTGAGCAAATTCAATAGGGACCTCGCACGGTCGTGCTCGGGCCCTAATAAATAATCCGAGCAAATTCAATAGGGACCTCGCACGGTCGTGCTCGGGCCCTCAATATAATCCGAGCAAATTCAATAGGGACCTCGCACGGTCGTGCTCGGGCCCTCAATATAATCCGAGCAAATTCAATAGGGACCTCGCACGGTCGTGCTCGGGCCCTAAATATAATCCGAGCAAATTCAATAGGGACCTCACACGGTCGTGCTCGGGCCCTAATAATAATTCGCAGAGAAAGAACAATGTGGCAGATATTTACATGTATTTGCATTTTTCCAGGTTCGTGTTGTGCAGACGTGTTGCAACAGAAGAGAGTGTTGTGTACAGAAATATATGAATTGACTGTGGAAGGATTTATTCCAGGGAGCAAGGCTGGCTTGAAAGGGGTGATTTATGGGGTTTCTCTGGAGGTTTCCATGGTTGAGTTGGTGAGGGGCATAGAGTGGGCGAAGGTTGATGAGGCCACACGAATTAAAATCTTTCGTGATGGAGCTAAGCGGGAATCATCAACTGTGGGGTTATCTTTTCAGGAAAGAGTCCTTCCAGAATGAGTGTTCCTATGGTGCTCGTCATTTAAAGTGCAGCCATACAGAAGGCCACCTTTTGAGGTGTTTTAAGTGTCAGAGGTATGGACATATTGCGGCTGCTTGTAGAGGAAATAGAAGATGTGGGAAATGTGGAGGAGAACACAAGTTCTCTGAGTGCAAGGAGAAGGTGGTAAAGTGTGCTTCATGTGGTGGAGATCATGAATGTGAGCAATATAAGCAGTGACATAAGGAGGACAAACGGAATGCCCTCTGCCGGTAGCTTATGTAACAGAAGATTCAGTGGTGGTGAGTAAGATGAAATTCCTGGCTTTCATTGTGGAAGTGATGTGTGACATGAAGCAGACTAAGAATAATTCAGACATTGTAAGAAGTGTGGTGGAGGCTGCTGAGAGGAGTCTTGGGGTTGTAGAGGTTGAGCCAGCGGCCCTCTATAGATATGTGTTCTCAAGAGACAGAAGGGAAAAGAATAATGGAGGCCAAATGGAAGATGATGATGATGATGATGATGATGATGATGATGAGTCTATTAATGTTTTGTATTCTGCAGTGGAATGCCAGGAGTTTGACAGCTAATGGACAGGAATTAAAGAAGTTTGTGGATGGTTGCAAAAACAGACCACAGTTAAAATGCATTCAGGAGAAATGGTTAAAACCATCTTTAGATTTTGTGATGCCAGGTTTTATTTGTTTACGTAAAGACAGAAATTCATCTGGAAGGGGTTGTACAATATTTGTTAAAAAAGGTGTTCAATATAGGCAATTAAATATTACCTCAGGATTGGAATGTGTAGCAATTGAGGTATGGAGCACAGCAGGTAGGTTTTCATTGGTGAATTTTTATAATCCTTGTCCTCGGTTGGAAAGTTAGATGAAATAACAGATCAGGTGAGACCTCCAGTGGTGTGGACAGGAGATTTTAATGCTCACAATCCTCTTTGGGGCAGCAGAATCATAGATGGAAATGGGGTTTTAATGGAAGACTTTATAGATAAAAACAATTTGGTGGTGTTAAATGATGGTAGACCGACTAGGTTTCAGGTGAATAGTGGGAGGTTGTCATGTATTGATTTAACCTTTGCGTCAGGTGAACTTGCTAGGTGTGGGAGTTCACAAGTATCTTGTGGAAGAGGAGAAGGAGAGAGCGGTGACAGGGTTTAACTTTTTAAAAGCAGATTGGGGTAAATTCAGAGATCAGTTGGTAGGAAGTTTCGGTGATGTAGTTAGTCAAGGTAGTACTGATGAGTGGAGTAATTCTCTTTGTGGAGTCGTGAGAAAAGCAGCAGAAAAAGCCATTAAAATTAAGGGTGAGAGTAAAGAGAGGAAAGCAGTGCCGTGGTGGAATCAGGCTTTTGATAAGGCTGTGCGGGTTAGAAATAGAGCTTATAGGCAGCTTCGCAGATGTCCTGTTGAGAGCCTTGTTGTTGAATACAAGCAACGGCGAGCTGAGGCTAGAAAGGTTATAAAGTGTGCGAAGAGAGAGAGTTGGCAGAAGTTCTGTGGCACTCTAGGTTCTGAGACTACTGTTAAACAGGTTTGGAATATGATTCATCGGATGGTGGGAATGAATAGAGGTTTCTCTATTCCTGTTTGGTAGAAGGGTTTAGAGAAGTGGTAAGTAATGAGGACAAGGCTGATCTGTTGGTTAGGAGTTTCCAGCAAGTGCACAGTGAGAGGAATGTTGGCAGTGAAGGTTTGATTAGGAGGGAGATAATGCTTGAGCAGGAAGGGCATAAACTTAACAAGAATAATGACAACAGTGATGTAATCAATGTGTTCTTTTCCATACATGAACTAAGAAGGTCAATAAGACGAGGGAGGCACTCTGCTCCTGGAAGAGATGGATTGGGATATGAGATCTTTCAGCATATGGATGACTTTGCATTGGAGGAGGTATTGGCATTGATTAATACCGATTTTAAAACCCGGTAAGGAAGCTGAAAGGCCTGGATCATACAGACCAATTGCTCTCACAGCTGTTATATGTAAGATTATGGAAAGGATGGTTACTGACAGGTTGGTATACAGATTAGAAAAGAGAGGTCTTGTTGGCCTCGTGTCCTGCCCCTGGAGCCCCGGATGGCTTTTGCTCATTTCTGGGTGGGTGGTGTGTCCCTGGGCCTGGGGGCCCGTTATCTCCTCTCCTCGCCTGGGCCCTCTTCGGCAGGGGTGGGGCTCCCGCTGCTTCCCCCTGCCAGCTCTCTCACAGTGGGGGCATTCGGGAGTCTCTGGGGTGCATGGCCGGTGTTCGGGGTAGGTTTTGGTGCTCCTCCTTGGGGTGCTTGACTGGGGGGGCTGGGCCACCGTCCAGGGATGAGATCGGCCTCGGGGGGCCGCTGGCACTGCCTGCATTCTGGGGAGGGATGCCTCTGGCTGGGCTGGGGGACCGTTGGCCTGGTTCTCCCGCGTTATCGCTCCCTGGCGGCAGGGAGCTTCCCGGTACGGCTTTCTGCTGTTCTTCCTTGGGGCGGGGTACAGCCTCCCCCGGGACATGCGGTCTGGGGTCCTTTGCGCTTTGGGGGGTCCTGGCTTCTGGGGGTGGGGGTCTCTGCGCGGGTTGATCCGATTGCGGTTTGGAGGGCTGCGGTGGGATTGTGGGGCGATTGTCGATGCATCTTGATGCATTGTGCCTTTTCCCTGGGCAGGGTCTCTGAATGGCTGCTGGGCGTTTAGTTTGTGCATTGGAGTCCGGGGAGGCATTTCCTCGTTGGCTTGGAGGGACCAGTTTGCGTCCCTGTTTTGCTTCGTTGGCCTCGGATCCATGCTTCCCCATTTCTCTGTCGGCCAGTTGTTGGACCCCTCTGGATACTGAGGTATATAGTTAGTTTTCGGGATGTGCAGTGTGGGTGCGGGGCAGGGCTGTGCTCCGGTTTGTTCTGGGTTTGTGCCTGGAGTTCTCGGCCCTTGACGGGTGGGTGGGTTGTCGGTAGCCTGCAGCTGAGCTAGTTGATTTTGCCTCGTTGCTGGTTTGGCTGGTGTTGCACGGCGGCCGGAGGGCGTGCTGGGCCTTAGTTTTTTCCGGCGGTTGGGGGGACCTGTGCGGCGAGTTTGCTGCCGGGCTGGGACTTGCTGCTGGTGTTTCTCTCCGCTGGCTTTCGCTGTCGTGTTGTTCCGCTCGCTCTCTCTCGTTTGCCCAACCTCGCACGTGGGATTCGCGGGGGCTGCTGGGCATTGGGTGTCGCCGTGCTCGTGCAGTGTGCGCGTTGGGCTCGTCACTTGTGCATTGCTGGGTGGGGGGGGGGGGGGGGGGGGGGGGGTTGGTGGGGTGCACTGGTCTATGTTGTGTGCGCGCCGCGGTCGGTCCGGGCGCTGCTCTTCCGCGGGTTATGCTTCTTGCGTTCCATCGGCATTACGTTGTCAACTGGCATTTGGGTCGGGGTCTTTTGCGTTTGCATCGCGGTGCATCTGGGAGTCTTTGTTTTTTGATTGATTTATTTTATTTCTTCCACCCCTATTGGCTACTGGGGTTCTTGCCTGCCTGTTACAGTCGTGGCGTCTCCCACTCTCACTAACAACTACATTCTTTAACAGGCTTATGCGCACAGTCTCACACACAGACACAAACAAACTTAGGTTGTCCCTGGTAGAATTATTCCTGATGCTTTTCTTTCAGTTACTTATTTAAATTAATTATTATTCCAGCTCTCGTGGCTGTGCTGTGTTGCTTATTTAGAGTGTGTGACTGTTTCTTGTTTTCATTGTTCTCTTAGTTGTCTTAATATGTCAGCTGGTTATTGCTGCTGTTCGGCTGGTTGTCTTTTACTATTATTATTTTTATTGTTTTTTTTGTTTGTGTTTGTTTGTTGTTGTTTTTCTCCTGCCCAAGCCCCCTCTCTGTTCTATTGCAGGTTTCGTTGCTTTCTGCAATTGGTGTTTCCCACAGCTTTTCCCTGTTGTCCCCACCTTCCATCCCCCTTCTCTTACAGGTGTTGTCCTTTCTCTGTGCTGTCTGTTTGTGCCCCCCCATCCCCGTGTCTGCCCCCCTGTCCGGCCCGGTGACAAATCAATGACAAAGGAGTATATTAATACACTCTCGTTAAAGTAAAATCTGTCTGGCACAACATGGTATCCAGCTCATCATACTCTATAGCAGGCTGCTGGGCAGGACAGGTTTTTTTTTAAAAGAAAAGAGGTTTTTTCTCTACATATCAGAATGGTTTCAGACTTGGTCGTGGGACTGTGGATTCAGTTTTAGTGTTGAAGAAAGCCCTTGTAAATAAAGAGGTGGTGGTAGGTGTGTTTTTTGATATAGAGAAGGCTTATGATATGCTGTGGAAAGAAGGAGTAATCATTAAGTTGTATGATGCAGGGATTCGGGGTAGAATGAGTATTGATGACTTTCTGAGGTCACAGTGTATTCAAGTAAGAGTAGGAGGGAGTTTTTCTGACTCTATGTTCGTAGATAATGGGACTCCGCAGGGTAGTGTCATCAGTCCAGTTCTGTTCAATGTAATGGTAAATAATATGTTTGATGACGTAACATCATGATAACATCTTTGTTTGCAGATAATGGAGCAATTTGGAAAAGAGGCCGTAATACTGGGTACTTATTTAAACAGATGCAGTGTGCTTTGAATAAGGTGCAGGCTTGGAGTGATAAGTGGGGTTTTAGGCTGTCATTGACAAAAACAAAGTATATGGTTTTTGGCAGGAAGAGGAATATAGACAGTCTGGGTCTTAAGTTGTATGGGGAACCTCTTGAGAGAGCCAGGGTCTTCAAGTATCTTGAGGTCTGGGTAAAAGCTAACGTATAAAGAACATGTATGTAGAATGGTGAATAAATGTGGAAAGGTTATTAATATTTTAGGGAATAGTGTGGGTTCCAGCACATGTGGGGGTTTGAGGGGGAATGAGGCTGCTGATGAGGCTGCAAGGGCAAGTTTAGGTAGGGAAAATGTGGAGGTGCCATTTGACAGACTGGAGTGCCGTAGCATCATTAAGGAAAGACTGACACAACAATGGCAGCACGAGTGGAGTAAAGACACCAGCGGGAGAAAGTTCAATGACGTAAAACCATCAGTCAAACCTGGGAACACAATTATCTTGCCTCGGATGGATCAGATTAAGTTGGCCCGATTAAGACTGAGTCATTGTGGATTGGCAAGTGGGCCGTTTCTTGGTGGGAAAGCACAGGGACGGCAAGTGAGGCAGGTGTATTTGATGTAGATAATTGGTTGGGATTGGGGCTGTGTCTTAAAGAAAGACTAACTGGCTTGTAGGAGCCAGAATACTTGCTGTTTGTCCAGGGGGTCAAATACTTGTTTTTCCTCATCAGATGGTTATCAATTTTTATAAATTCATATGATGTGATTTTTTGGAATTTTCTTTGGGATTCTGTCTTTCACTGTTAGAATGTACATATGATTAAAATTGTAGATTGTTGCATTCTTTGTAAGTGGGCAAACCTGCAAAATCAGCAAGGGGTCAAATACTTATTTCCCCCACTGTAACTGAAGCAAATTCCTTGATGTGTAATACACAACTTGGCAATACAACTCTTTCTAATTCTGATTTATCACATTTCAAGTTGATTGTGAAATCGGCACAGTACCTGCGTGTGCACTCTTTTATATAATACATTGTGTTACAGTCAGGCTTACAGTGTACTGTGCAAAAATCACTTCTCTTTGGAGTTGCGGGATTTCCTTCTATTCATCTCCATATCTAAGTCCAAGTCCTGTTTTTATTTAGTTAATTTTTTCAAGTGTGTGCAGTTCAGACATCTGACAGTTTGTAAAACACATAACAGTTAGCACAGCAGGAAGTGTTGACCTGTGGGTGTGCTTATACTTACTACATTGGCAGCCTGGCTGTCAGATTGCAGGACTACAGCCTCAGGCTCAAGTTACAGATATCAGACAGTATTTCTATGAGCACCACAACACTGACTTTTTAACTATTATCCATAATGACTAAACAAGTACACCATTTTCACACAAAACTGACAGACCTCCAGCCTCTCTGCCAAGCCTACTATACATATATACACTCACTTTTTAAAAGTATTTGTTAAAAATGCTGCTTGCAATAAAAAATGCTAAATAACTGAAAAGGCTTTAAGAAAGGTTAATAAGAAAACATGCAATGCAAACATAGAAGAAACATGTGTGCATTGTCCAAAAAAGAACAAGCTGCTGATGGTGCATTATGCCAGCTTTTTCTCGCTCTTTTAATACTGCGGCCGTGTTTCTCTTTCTTTTTTTTATATTATTCGTTACACACAGTGAGTAACAGTGAATAAAGTACGCTACACACGTCTTTTCCATTTCGGCATCAATGAATCTGTGATCGACAGCGTGGGCACTTGAAGAAAGCTGTTGACGCCCATTTATCTGAATTACTTCCACCTGGCTTGACATAGTCGCACCTTCTGAGCCTGGTTTGGCCTTTGTGAAACTGATAAAGCCAGGATGCACTGATCGCACCAGGTCAAGCCTGGCTTTATCTCTTATCCTGGATTTCTAAGTTCTGCTTTTGTGAAACAGCCCTTCTCAGGAAGCTCAAAGCCCAGGAAGTAATTACCAATAGCTGTCAGGTTTCCGCCCACACACAAACACACAGTGAGCAGGACTGAAGAGAGTCATCCAGGATGGTTACTTACCTTCAATGGTAACTTCTCAGGATCTGTGGCAGTGGCAGAGTTTCCTGTTGAAACAGGTTACTGAGTTACATGAACAATCAGAACAACGCAACTGTTGTGAAAAATAGTTCATCAGAATCACAATCAGCTTTATTGCCAGGTATGTGTACACATACGAGGAATTACTCACAATATGCTTCACTAGCAAGGACCACGCCCCAACAATCATGTCATTTAAAGGTTTAATGAATGTTCTGAATGTACAGATAGATAAATGGATGTAGAGGGGAATGAAAGGATGCCATCTGGATGCTGATCTGGGAGGCTGCGTGATGAGCGGGCAGCTGAGACTCAGAGTGGGGGTTCCGTCTCGGTAGAGGTTTCGCCCGAGTGATTTATTGACCCCCAAAAAGATTTGGATTATATTGCGCTGAGCCGTGTGTGGGCTTGATGGAGATCGTTGAGATTGTTGTGAATGTATGAACGGAAGGCCTGGGAGGACAAACGTACGAGGACCTTAATGGTTTGGTCGGAGATGCCCGATCTGGCCGCCGTGGAAGCGCCGCCGATGCAGAATAATGGCTTGAATAATGTTCGGGTAATGTGCCTGAGATGCTGAGGATTCTGTTCAGATGTTTCTGGAACCAGAATCGAGTGGCCATTTTTCCTGTTTCGGTGAGGAAAAGTGGGTGTTGTGGTGATGCCTTGGCGGCATAGCTGGAGCGGATGTATTTGGATACTGGCTCGTAGGGGCCGAGATAGGAGCTGAGTGGAAGATGTAGATGGGGAAGGAAACTCCCAGCTGATCTGTTTTACTACTTCGGAGTGTGAAAATGAGAGAGTTGGACGTGTGAATGGTGATGTCTGACAGACTGGGATGACGGGAAGGATTATGATGGCATAGGGGCGAATTCTGAACACCTCAGGAGGCCGAAGAAAGCCAGCAAAAACAAGGATTCTAGAGTCGAGTCGATTGCTGGCGACATTTCACCTGAACGGAGAGAATGGATGCAGCGACTGAGGAGGTCTGAAGTGAGAGGTAAGTGTCTAGCGGCGAGAGTGGGTTCTTGTGTCCTCATGCCTTTGACATGGTGACGTGGGAGCGAGAGATAGACGGACACAGGAAGCCGGTGACTATTCTGAAGAAGAACTTGATGCCTGCTAAGTAGGTCTGGATTGTAGAGGAGCGGATGTTTTGGATGGAATGCATTTCCATCTGCAATTTTATCACCTACGCAGGTGATGAAATTGCAGATGGACATGATGTCCAGAAATGGCAGCAGATATGTGGCGTGAAATGCCTTAAAGCGATTCCAGCCAGTCAAGTAGGCTGAGTGAGTGCTAGGGGCGAGGCTGGTTATGATGGCTTCTTGTGAGGTGTAAGAAGAGTTTCTCAGCTGAGGAGTTAACTGAACGTTGTGGCTGAAAACGGTGGCACTGGTGTGGGATAAATGTCCAATCTTGGAGCCAAGCGTCTCAATTTCTGGAAAGAGAAACGAGACAATGAATCGGCGATGCTGTTTTGGTGGCCCGGAATGTGAGCTGCCCTGAGGATGAACTGATGTTGGGCGGATATTAGTGAGAGTCTGCGAAGGAACTGTGCAATGACCGGAGAACGGGATCGACCTTTGTTTAAGTTTTCTACTACTGCTGTGTTGTCGGAGTGAATGAGTATGGATTTCCTTGACATTCATGCCCCCAAAGAATGGCGGCGATGACGATGGGATATAGTTCGTGGAGCGCCGATGAAGGAGAGCCAGACTCTGTGCTTAAATATCTGAATTCTGAGGGCCAAGTGGAGGCGAACCACCTCCCCCCGTAGTAGCCACCGAAACCTGAATGTCCTTGGGCTGGGTGATTAAATCTTCATAGAAGAAGGAAATGCCATTCCAAGAAGCCAGGAAATGTTGCCACAGGCGGATTTCCATTTTGCATGCCTTGTCCAGAACGACTATCACGGAGGACGGGTCTCTACCATGGCGACCTGTCAGTCAGGATAGAGGCGACTCGTATCCGCTGCTCTGCGTACAATTTTTTATTAGCTGGCTGTCAGCAGGAGAGAGAGCGTCATATTTGAATCTGTTAATATGTTTTGTTTTAAAAAGAAATTGTTTTTTTAACCTTTTTTTTTTTTATCATTTTACTAAACTTAAATTTTAGCTTTTTTTTTATTTTATTAATTTTTTTTATATATGGTTCCACCACTTACTCACCTTAATATCTCCATCAAAACTGGGCAATTCCCAGATGGATGGAAAAATGCCTTGGTAATGCCTATTTTAAAGAAGACCTATTAAACTGCTTTTCCAGTCCTATATTGTAGTTCTGTGACTGCTGTATGGCAGCTTTGCATGATTCAAAGTTCAAAAAAGAATTTTTTTCTCTTATACTGGCTCTTCTGAAATGAAGGCCTACACCTTCATTTCAGCCTCTGTGTGAAACAAGCTGTAGATGCTCCTGTCTCTTTAAGCCCCCCCTCTCAAAAGCCCACTGTCTTCTGATTGGCCCAGACCTGAAGCATGTTACCAGGCTGTTGTTGTTGCTGGGCGGAACAGACAGACTGAGCCATTGCCGTGCTGTTGCTATGGGAGCACATGACCATATATGGAACAGCGGCTCCGTCTGGCTCCGTCTGTCGTATTACGGAGCCGTTGGTAGAAAAAGCTGTTGAACACAGCATTAAGAACAGGAGGAAATCTGAGGTTCTTGCTCACAGTGATTACTTTTAAATACTTTAACCTCATTATTTGAAGCTTTGGCCACGTTTAACACGAACATCCAACACTGTGACATTGTAGATCAGTCATAACATGTGGAAAAGCATAATAGGTTAAAATCTGGGAATGCTGAAGTAGTTAGCCACTATAGACCAATTAGTCTTCTTCCAGTCCTGTCTAAAGTGCTGGAGAAAGTTGTTTCACAACTACTACTACATTACTTAGAGACAAACAATTATTTGCACCCCCCTACAGTTTGGTTTCAGACATAATCACTCCACAGAGTCAGCAACCTGTTTATTGCTAGAAAACATAGAAGTCACTTGACAAAGGTAATGTGGTAGGCGCAGTGTTCCTGGATTTGAAAAAGGCATTTGATACGGTAAACCACAACATTTTAATTTCAAAACTCTTAATGTTTAAATAGGAGTCAAACCAAGATAATGACCGTTTTCACAAGTTTAAGGGTCGTGAACAGTGTGTTGTAACTCAGCAAAATCGGAACAGGAATCCCCCAAGGAACTGTGTGGGGTCCCATCCTTTTTAGTTTGTATATCAACGATTTGCCAGATACATATTCTGTCCTGATCTACAGTCCCCTCCACAAGTATTGGAACGGTGAGGCCACTTCCTTTGTTTTTGTTGTTCACTGAAGACATTTGGGTTTAAGATCAAAAGATGAGACAAGAGTTCAGAATTTCAGCTCTCATTTCCTGCTATTCACATCTAGATGTGTTAAACAAATCAGGACATACCACCCTTTGTTTGAACCCACCCATTTTACAAGTGAGCAAAACTACTGGAACATGTGACTGACAGATGTTTCTTGTTGCCCAGGTGTTAAATATCTCTGCATGACTAGTCTAAGTTTTCATCCTTGGTTCAAACTGGTTCAAGACTGCATTTCCTGTTAAAGAGGATAAACCAGCATGAAGACCAGAGTGCTGTCTGTGGGAGAAAAGCAAGCCACTGTCAAGCTGAGAAAAGAAGGAAAATTGACCAGAGCCATTGGACAAACATTGGACATAGCAAGCACAATTTGGAACATCCTGAAAAAGAAAGAAACTACTGGTGTACTGAGCAACAGACGTCCAAGGTCGGCCAAGGAAAACAACAGCAGCTGATGACAGAAATATGGTGAGAGCTGTGAAGAAAACATCAGCAGCGACCTCCACAGTGCAGAGTGAAGGTATCACAATCCACTGCTGGAAGAAGACTCAGAGAGCAGAAATATAGAGGCCGCACCACAAGATGCAAACCTCTCATCAGCAGCAAGAATCACAAGGCCAGACTGAAATCTGTACAGAGATGAGCAGCAAAAGTCCTGGAACACAATCTGATGGACTGATGAGACCAAGATTAATCTCTAGCAAAGTAATGGAAAGGCCAAAGTGTGGAGACAGAAAGGAAGTGCTGATGATCCGAAGCGTACGAGCTCATCTGTGAAGCATGGTGGAGGTGATGTCAGGGCTGCTTCTGGAACAGGCTCATTAATATTTATTGATGATGTCGCAGCAGAATGAATTCAGAAGTGGACAGAAACATTTTGTCTGCCAGTTTACAGAGAAACGCATTGAAACTAATGGGGAGGAAGGTTATCATGCAGCAGGACAATGAGCCAAAGCACACTGCCAACAAAACAAAGGACTTCATCAGGGAAAAGGTTTTAGACTGGCCAAGTCAATCAGCTGACCTGAACCCAACAGAGCTGCATTTCACCTCCTTAAGAGGAGACTGAAGGGAGAAACACCCCGAAACAAACAAGAACTGGAAGAAGCAGCGGTAAAAGCCTGGAATAGCATCACAAATGAAGAATGCAACAGTTTGGTGATGTCGATGGGTCGCAGGCTTGAGGCAGTTATTGCAAGAGAGGGTTCTGCCACCAAATATTAAATGTTATTAACTTTAAGATTATTTGTTCCTTTACTTTAGCTCACCTAAGAATGCTGTGGTCTAATAGCTGTTTAACATCTAGATGTGAATAGCAGGAAATCAAAGCTGAAATTCTGAACTCTTGTCTCATCTTTTGATCTTAAACCCAAATGTCTTCAGTGAACAACAGAAACAAAGGAAGAGGCCTCACTGCTCCAATACTTTTGGAGGGGACTGACGGTCATCATGCATTTGTTCTCTGTAGCGCTACAGATGACGATACAGTCGTCCATATATCTGGCAAAACCTGTGATGATGTTGCAGATAAGCTAACCAAGGGTCAGCTTGGCTTGATGCCTCCTGTTTGACACTAAACACCAAGAAAACAAAGTCTATGTTTTTCTATTAAACAGCTATCTGGAACTGAATCCCTGAATGTTAAATTAAAGGTGAGCTTATAGAACAAGTACCAGAAGTGAGATATCTGGGGATAATTTTAGACTCCCAGTTAAACTTTAAAAGTCACACTAAACAGATTTGCAAAACGATTAAGACTAACCTCACCTGTTTTAAGATAAGAAAATGCTTGACATTTGATTGCGCCTTAATTTTTCTAAATTCAATGATACTTTCTCATCTGTCTTATGGTTTAACTACCTGGTCCCAGGCTAATCAGTCTGATTAAATCTATGGAGTGTCTCTACAATCAATCAATCAATCAGTCAGGTACCATCACTGTCGCATTTTAAGCAAATACAAGATTTTAAGTTTTGCAAACTTCATTGATTTTCATTATGTAAAGCTTGTATTTAAATGCACTGGCTCCTCAGCCTCTCTGTAAGTACATTAAGAGGCTACAGAGTAGCAGCAGATCCACCAGAGCAGCTTCAAGTGGTGACTGTAAAGTTTAATTTTGCAAAACTTCTTTTTCTCAGACAACTTGCTACCGAAACACTTGAAAACTGCTGCAAACTTCACCACTTTTAAAACCGAGGCCGAGTCCTGGTTAGTTCAGCAACAAACGTGTGCTCACATCTAGTCTACTGTAGTTAGCATTACATGTTTTTCATTGCATTTTGATTTATTCATTTTGCATCCTTTTATCTTGTGTTATACTGTTATGTATCATACTGGATCACTGTTTTAATGTTTTAATTCTTTAAAAGCCCTTCTAGGGACAGGTGTTGCAAATTAGCAACTGCTAAAAACACTATGGTGCACACATTGGATTGTTGTTTTCAGTTTATCTACGTTAGATGTATTGGTCCCTGATAAAATAAACCAAAAATAAATATCCAGGATGTATTTAATAACCAGTTAAACATGTTAACTGTATAATATAACTTACAAGTCTTTGGTTTTGTTTTTGGAAGGAGGGCCAGTAAGTTTCAAACCCACTGGCTCGGTGGGGCCAGTTGCAGAAAAGTTTAACAGTGAGCCCTGGTGGACGAGTCACAGTGGGGGATTGAACCCCAGTCTCTCCCACCAAAGGCATGTGTCTTATCCAATTCAATTTTATTTATATTGCGCCAAATCACAACAACAGTTATCTCACAGCGCTTTTCATAAAAGAGCAGGTCTAGACCGTACTCTATGATGATATTTACAGAAGCCCAACAGTTCCCACCAAGAGCAGCACTAGGAGACAGAGGCAAGGAAAAACTTCCTTTTAAGAGGCAGAAACCTCGAGCAGAACCATGACTCAGGGTGGGCGGCCATCTGCCTCGACCGGTTGGGGTGAGAGAGAGAGAGAGAGAGAGAGAGGCAGCCTACACAGTTCCACTGCCCCATCACCACTTCTACTTGCAAGAGTCTGGAAAACGGTTTCACGTATTTAATGATTTTGCAACACTTGGAGCCTCTGAGGGGCAGGATATGACATCACTTCCTGTTTTGACCATGAGTTCCAGGAAGCTCTTTCTTTATAACTTGAACATTTATTGGATTATCAAAATTATTTTCATACATTTTGATCACAAAGGGCCAAAGACTCACAAGGACTCAATGCCTAGGAGTTCAAAAATGTAGGTTTCGCCTATCTCGCCATTTTGTGAGAAATTAGTGGCAAAAACAGGCGTGCCCTGTGTCCTGAAATGCAGCTACATTCAGCTCTACTGCAGTTACTTAGAATATGTGAGAATGATATCAGATGGTACCTGGGGTACTGAGGTGGCCGGACTTCTCCAGCAGCTCTCTGACTTGTTCCTCTCCTCCATTCTCATTGAACAGGTAACATCTCCCTGAAAATGTTGGGACGAGTGGTGAAGGTTCATCTCCAAAGACACGATCTTCCAAGGACTTGTCCTGTAAAGCATTGCTGCCTATGAAGAGCAGGGAACAGTTCTTGAACCCCTGAGGCCAGAGGAATCTGTAAACTGCCTCCAGAACCTTCTCATGCTCGTTGGAGAACGGTTCAACCCTGAAAACCACCAGGAACAGACAAGGTACAGAGGACCGCAGGAGGTCCTGACACTTGCTTTTAATGTCCTCCTCTGCATCAAATATTCCTGGAGTGTTGACCACCAAGATACGTTTCCCAAAAACATCTGCGGTTGCTTCGGAGATTTGGTTTTTCACTGTTGTGGAGGATTGTCTTGAATCAAATACTTGTTTTCTCAGAATGGTATTTCCTGAAGCACTTTTACCAACTCCAGAATTTCCCAGAAGGACGATGGTGAGATCTGGATCCATGACTTACAAACCTGCTGGAGACAACAGAAAGTGAGTGAGCGGGCAATAAAAAAAATCATATAAATATATTTATTCAGCTGTAACGTGATGAGGACAAAACTCATGTAGCAGCTGAAAGATGAAACTATAGATCAATGTAGTATATAATGTTCTGCCACTAGGGGTCCCTCACATCAAAACAATAACAAAAGATGATGTTTGATGACATCATGAAGTAGCATGGGATCATGGGAAATGTTGTCTTCACCACCTTTGCCTTCCTTGCAGGCAGCTTCTCCTGGTTATGATGGTTAGAAGGTGCACACGTATTCCAGCCTTTACGGTAAGTGAAAGGGCCCAGAGTGAGCTGACAGGCAGGTTAGAGACTTTATCCTGTCAGTTTGTCTCTTTACAAAGACGAGTGCTACAGTATGAGAGTCCTACCTGAACCACATACAACATTATTTATCAAACCGGGTCGGACCGGATGGATTTAGCACGAGGAGGAAACACATGTAACAACGTCCGGTTTTCAATATAAGGCGTCTGTACAGGATGGAAATAAGATTAACTGGATTATGTTCACAGAAAGTATAAAACATGTTACAAAAAAAACATTAAATACATTTGTTGACTTTTGTTGCCGTTTCATCACCATCTATAGCTCTACAGTGGGTTTATGATCCAATAGTTTACTAGAGCACAACATTGTTCACAAGAGTGCAAAGTTCTTCATAAACAGACTCTTAATGTTGCACCAGATTTAATGCATTTAACTTTTTTATTTTATTAATTTTATTTTAATTTAAAAAAGATCAACCCAGACACCTTGACCACAGACCTCCAACATCTCTCCTCTGCTGATTTCTCCTCAGTCACTGAGACGGTTGACTTCTACAACCAGTCTCTGAGCAGTCTCCTAGATCTCCACGCCCCTGTCAAAACTAGAACTATCAGCTTCTTACGCTCAGCCCCCCGGTACACCTATGAACTCTGGCAAATGAAAACAGCTGGGCGTGTCCTAGAGCGGCACCTCAAGGCCTCAGGACTCGCTGTTCATAGGCAGGCCTACCAAGAACATCAGAAGTCCTATGCAAGGTCCTTGAGAGATGCACGTTCACAGTTCTATTGCAACATTATCAACAACAGCCCTGGCAACTCCAAGCAACTTTTCTCTACCATACATGACATCCTCAAACTGCAAACTCACTCTCATTCAGAAGCCACAGAAGAGAGGTGCAACAATTTCATCACTTTTTTCAGAAAAAAAGTAGACACCATCCGCTCCCTGCTATCCAGTTTCTCCACACTGCCTGTCCCGACTTCCGACCCACAGCCTGGGATTTCCCAACCTCTATGCTGTTTTTCTGTCATCTCACAGCGAGAGGTTGAGGACATCATCAAAAAGATGAAAGCATCCACCTGTGCCCTGGACCCCTTCCCCACAGCCCTGGTAAAATCCAACCTCCATGCCATAAGTCCCCTCATCACGAAGGTCATTAACCACTCCCTCCAGGCTAGCCATGTTCCATCAACACTGAAAACCACTGTCATCAGGGCATTTCTTAAAAAAACCCACTCTAGACCCAGAAGTCTTTGCCAACTACAGGCCCATCTCCAATCTTCCATTCCTTTCCAAGGTGCTGGAAAAAGAAGTTTCCACACAGCTTCAGGACCATATAAAACAAAAAAACCTGTTCGGTCTGGTTGACTGCAGACGTAGGCTCCCCATCTCTTTTCATCTTCCTGGACTTGACTGCAGCATTCGACACTGTGGACCACAACATCCTCCTCCACCGTCTAAATTCCACTATCGGTGTTTCTGACTCTGTCCATGAGTGGTTCTCATCTTACCTCACCGGGAGAACTGAGCATGTCACCTTGGGAGAGGCTAAATTCCTGACACACGTCACCCGAGGCTCAGTGCTCGGCCCCACCCTGTTCATTCTCTACATGCTCCCCCTTGGCCATGTCATCAGCCAGCATGGAATTTCATTCCACTGCTATGCTGATGACACTCAACTCTACCTCAGGACAAACCCAACTCCCTCTGCTGCCCTGCCATCATCCACTCTGACCACCTGCCTGGAGGAGATAAAGGTGTGGATGAAGCAAAACTTTCTGCAGGTAAACAGCTCCAAGACTGAAGCCATCTTGGTCGGCACTCCACACCGGGTTCAGACATCTTACATTACCACCATCACCTTCTCCGGACAAAATATTCCACTTTCAACATCAGGCACTAACCTGGGTGTTAAAATGGACTCTCATCTGACCTTTGAGGCTCACATCAAACATCTCTGCAAGACCTCCTTCTTTCACCTCAGGAACATCGCCAAACTCCGTCCCACACTCACTCCTGCAGAAAAGCTTGTCCACACTTTTGTCTCCTCCAGGCTGGACTACTGCAATGTGCTTCTCACCGGGATCCCTGAGAAAAGCCTTCAGAAGTTGCAGTACATCCAGAACAGCGCTGCTAGGATCCTGTTGAGGGTGCGCAAACATGACCACATCACCCCCATCCTCAAATCACTCGACTCCTGTCTCACTCAGAATTGAGTACAAGGTCTCCCTCCTTACCCACCAGTGCATCCATGGTGAGCCCCCCCCCTACCTCAAGGAACTCCTCACCCCACAGACCTCAACACGTACCCTCCAATCTGCCCCAGCATATCTCCTGAAACCTCCCAGAACCAAGCTCTGTACAATGGGAGATTGGGCTTTCTGCTCAGCTGCTCCCAGTCTGTGGAATGCTCTCCCTGACCAGATGAGGACACCACAGACTGTGGAGGCTTTTAAACATGGGCTTAAAACCCAAGAGTTCAATCAAAAGCTCTCCTAAAGACCTTTTTTTTGCCCTTTTCCTTATTGTTTTTGTTTTTGTTTATTTTATTTTATTATTTTTATTTTCATGCTCTCCATGTGTTTTTATTTTTAGCACTTAACTGTTTTATCATGTAGCACCTTGGGATTTGCGTAAATATAAAGTGCATTATAAATTAAATGTATTATTATTATTATTATTAAAACTAGTAACAGTGGTGGGGTTGGAATTCTCTTTTCCAAAAACTTTATTCCTCAGTCCATGGAATCTGAAGAGGTAATTGAAGGCTGTCTGTTGAAAGTAAGAGCAGTGTATGAGAAAGTAAAAACTGTGTTTATTAATATCTATGCTCCAGTTGTGGGAGTGGAGAGAGTCGTGTTTCTAGATGTTTTGAATGAAGTTATTGGGAAATGTAGCAGTAAGGAATATTTATTTATTTGAGGAGATTTTAACTGTACTGAGGACAGCAGGTTAGACAGGAACCATGCAGAGCCTCTAGCTGCTTGTGGCACTCGCCTGATTCAGCTTATGGAAGCTCAGGAGCTATGTGATGTGTGGAGAGATTTTCATGGTCAGCAGCGACAATTGGACCCATGCTAAAGATAATTTATTGTCAATGGCCAGGCTCGATCGTTTTTATTGTTTTAAACATCAGACAGTTTCTGTCTTTATAAAGTGTGTGAAAGCCAGTAGTGCTTATTGGCATTTTAACACAGCTTTATTGGAAGATAAAAATTTTAGATACTTTTTTGGAAAAACCACCAGAGCACAAAATCTGATTTTATTTCTTTACAACAATGGTGGGATTTTGGAAAAGTTCTGATAAGACAATTTTGTCAGCAGTACAAAAGTCACAAAAGCCTTGGCGAGTTCAGTTAAAGCTCTGGAGTCTGAGGTGGAGGAGCTCAGAGACTTAGCTGAAGCCACAGGAGACCAACGCCATACTCAGAGACTTGAAGCTAAGAAGTCTGTTTTAGCCAACGTGCTGGGGGTCTCAGCTCAGGGGGCTCTCGTTAGGTCCCGTTTCCAACATATAGCCCACATGGATGTTCCATCACACTTTTTCTTTGGTCTGGAGCGTAAGAATGGACAGAAAAGGTTCATTCACAGTTTAAAGGGTGACACTGGACACTGGAGGGCGTCTGCCACTGAGCTGCAGAAGGGCGGTCCTTACTTTGCTGCCTAAGAAAGGTGACCTGCAGTTTATCAAAAACTGGAGACCTGTGTCACTGCTCTGCTCAGATTATAAGCTCCTCTCTAAGGTGTTGGCAACCAGGTTGAGAAAAGTGATGTAGAAAGTGATTCACTGTGATCAGACTTATTGTGGACCTGCAGGTTGATTTCTGATAACATTGTTTTGATTTGAGACTCTTTAGAGATCTGTAAGCTGTTCGGCCTCAGAGCTGGAATCATATCTATTGATCAAGAAAAAGTCTTTGATCGTGTTGAGCACGAATATTTATGGCTCCCTTTGAGTGCTTTTGGTTTTGGTCCTGGTTTTATTGATAAAGTTAAGGTTTTGTACCGTGACATTCAGAGTGTGCTGAAAATGTTTGGAGCTTTAAGCGCTCCTTTTCAAGTCCAAAGGGGAATTAGAGGGTTGTGCCCTCTCTGGCATGTTATATTCTTTAGCTTTTGAGCCTTTGTTGCATACACTTAGATGTGATCTTCAGGGATTGACCATTCCAGGTTGTAATGCACCCTTAAAGCTGTCAGCCTCTGCAGATGACCTGGTCATCCTAGTGGATACTCAGCAGGACACTGACATGTTGGTAAGGGATGGAGTTCAGTTTGGCTCTTTATCCTCAGCCAAAGTTAACTGGGACAGAAGTGAAGCTCTGTGCGTTGGAGGTGTACTGGAGAAACAGCTAAGCTTGCCTGGGGGGTTAATCTGGAAGAGTGGAGGGTTCAAATATTTAGGGTTTTTCTGGGTGATCAGTCCTTTGGTCTGAAAAACTGGGAGAATGTTCTAGAAAAGGTGAAAGGTCGTTAAACAAGGTGGAAGTGGATTTTGATGAAGATGTCCTACAGAGGCAGAGTCCTTATTACTAATAATCTGGTATCGTCCACTTTATGGCATCACCTGTCATGTGTTGACCCCCCACCAAGATCCAGGCCCTTCTTGTTGACTTTTTCTGGGACAAACTGCACTGGGGGCCTCAGAGTGCTGTATTTGCCAAAGGACGATGGAGGACAGGGCCTGATCCACCTCAGCAGCAGGGGGGCTGCTTTCCGTTTCCAGTTCCTACAGAGGTTTCTGTGCGGTCCTACTAATTTAGTGTGGAGGCCGTAGGCTTGCACTATCCTGGGTCAGTTAGGAGGACTTGGACTGAACAAATCTTTGTTTCTGATGGACTTAAAGCAGCCTAACATCAAAGAACTTCCGGTCTTCTATCACGGACTGTTTAAGGTGTGGAGCTTGCTGGTAAAGAAGAGGCTGGGACACCACAGCTCACTATACTGGCTGCTTCAGGAACCAGTCAGTCATGGATCACGGTTCAGTGCAGTCTGTCAGGTGGGGCCAACTCTTCTCAGGCGGTTCTGCCTCTCTAATGTTGTGACTCTGGGACATGTAGTCCAGCTTACAGGAGCGGGCTTGGATGATGCAGCTCCTCTTGCCTCCCGTCTAGAGGTGAACTCGACTCATGTTATCGCTCTGTTGCTCAGTAAATGGAGAGAAGCTCTCACGGGTGGTGAGCGGACTTTGTTGCACCAGTATTGTGACGGCTCTGTTGAACCTGATGAGAATGATGTTTTCCCTCCAGTGAACATTTCTCCAGATTTTAAGAACTGCAGAGGATCATTTTTAAAAAGTGGTATCTCCTCTGAGGTTTGAACCGAAAAGTGATGTATAAAACTTTTGTTAAGATTTTGCAGAGGGACAAATTAAATGGCAGAGCTGACACTGCATGGAGAGCTCACTTAGGTCTTAGTGATAGTGTTGGACCTGAGTGGAGAGCGCTGTACAAACCACCATTGATCAAACGAGCCGCTGACCTGCAGTGGAGGGTTTTACATGATATTGTGGCTGTGAATGCTTTTGTCTCTGTCATTAACTCTGATGTTAGCCATGATGGTCCATTTTGCACTAATCGTGAGACTGTTTCATTGTTTCATGGAGGGTTCTCGATTGCTGCCGCTGTTTGCAATGTAATATATTTTTGGACTGTTTGGGGAGTTTTTTTCTAAACGTATGTTCATTTTGGGGGTACAGGTACTCTCAAAAGATTAAAATTAAATGCCAGATTTTTAATTTGATTTTGGGGAGAGCAAAGATGGCTGTTTATATGAGCAGGAAAAACAGAATAGAGAAAGCTGTGGATGATGATGCTGTGCTCATGTTTGTAAATATGCTGAAAGCCTGTTTATGAACAGATTTTAATTATTATCAAATGATGAAGGATCTGGAAAGTTTTTCCAGTATGTGTTGTTACAAGAATGTTCTTTGTTGGGCTGTAGATGATGAACTGCTTTGGGGAATTGTGCTGAGATCATTTGGATTCTGTGAATCTTGTTTTACTGATTGTTGTTGTAGTTTTGTAACCTTTTGAATCTTCTAATGAATGTATCGTTAAATTTCAATTTCTCTCCCTCTCTTCCTCTTTCAGAGCACACATTCACATATAAACAATAAAAAAATATAATTAATAAACAATGAAATGACATAAAAACTAAAGAAATACGAAAAATACAAACTCAAAATATGTTACATTGGAGAATTTTTCAAAGGAACTTAAAATAGCAAACAATATTAATGATGATAACGTGATCATTAAGTAACTTTAGATTCAGATTCATTCTTTATTGTCCTCAGTGGAGGAAATTTGCTTTCACAGTCTGTAGCTGCACATATGCCGGAGCATTTAGCTCTTAAAGTTGAGTAGGTTGGAAGAAAGTTGAGCCTCTGCTCCCATTGAAACTCATTCTTCATTTTTTTCAGATAAAAATATTAATATAAAATCAACCATTATGAGCTAGAGTCCAAGTCAAGTCTCAAGTCTCTGAGCTAGAGTCTGTAGCATGGCTAAATTAGCTATGAATTTTAATAAATGCATGAGAATTAATACCCAATTATGAATTTTCATATTCAGAAAATATCAAAAATCCATAAAAGCTCTCGTTAAAAGGGCACCACCGGAGTTGTTATAATCCTAGAATCTGCGGACCTCCAGGTAGCTTTTAGTAATTATACAATTATTACTAGTGATCAGTTAGTTAATAATCGCTCAATTATCTTAAATCAGTCAGTCAGTCTCATATCTGGGACATGGAGATAGTCAACACACACAGTTCCTTGATTACAGTGAATTTATTAACTAACTAATGCGATATAAAAGGGTGGTTAAAGAGAGGGAAAATAAACAATGGCTGAACAATGAGAAATGGAGGTTCGATTGTGGGAAGCATTTGACTCATACAGCAGAGGAGAACTAATGAAAGTAAGCTATGAGGAGTTAAAAGACAATATATTAACATTACAGGACATCCGTGACCTCAGAATGTTTGTTGGGTCTTACTACTTGCGTTTCTCCCCGCGCGGTTGATGGTAAACGGCCTCACACTGGCAGAGTCCGTGTGTTCTCGGTTAGGACAACTTAAAGCTGTCGGCCAGTCGCTTTCTCTGCCAGGGAATTTCTCCGGGGTCCGTCTCTGGAAGGCTTATGGAAGAAACTTTCAGTGGGGGCCTTCCCGACCCCGTCTCGGGTCAGGTTTAAGTCGTCCTTGGTGGTTGCTGGCAGGCCACGTGGCGTTGTGCGATTTCCGTGGGCTTGGCTCGACGAAAAAGCTTAAAACTTGGCTAAAACGTTCCTGAATTAGTCCAGTGTAACTTAACGGACTGATAACTTTAACAAAACAAAAGAAAGAAAGAAAATAAAACAAGTACGAACAAAGGCCTCGTTGCGCTGGTCGAACTCTTAGGGCGTTGCCTGGAGAGGCCTGGAGAGGCAATCTATTTGCGCATATTAGAATCAAATATTTCCCACAATCAAACCTCAGTGATCAAACTGTTGTAGCGTTCTAAGTTAAGCATTTGGTAACAGGAAGAAAATTGTCACATTATTGGTCAGGATAGATGAGTGACATTTATACATTAACGGCATTTCCGACGATGGTATGTGATACTTATTTCGTCCACTTGGGGAGCTCAGGTTACACGAGGAAAGCTTAGATTAATCCAAAACAATCTTTCCTTAGGAACTGAGGAATTTTGTTATTTAGCCTTAAATTCAAGCTGGATAATTAATAGAGTATAGTATGACATTTCTTTATCATCATTTCTAAAGGAATTGTGTGAGAAAGTATTGTGAACAAGCATTGGTTACACATAAGATGAAGGAGTGTCCTTAATCTTGCTGAAAATAAAAACTCTGCAAAAGTAACTTATTTAGATTCTTTTCAGCACTAATATCAACAACAGATAGCAACAACATGGTAACATAACTACTCAAATAGAGGCAAATGTAATCAAGTAAAAATCAAAGATTTAATTAAACAGTTAAGGCTTTGGGTCTTTGGAGACTGCAGTCTTTGTTTATTTAAAGTTCAGGATGGTCCGTGGTTTATGTCACAAGTGGGTGAGACAAGGAGTATCCCTTTGATGGGGTAATGAAACACAGAGCAAGGTCAGTTGCCACGGTTACATGTGTGTGTGTGGGGGGGGGGGTAGTTTAGGATTTCCTGCCCCATCCAAGGCTGTTTGTAATCTCTGGTTAATTTCCCTTTTGTCAGTTTAACAGTCAGTCACCGCGTTATCCGCTTCAGAATCAAAAAGGTGCCATTTTTATGATCAACTGCTCAAGAATAGCACTTAGAGAAACCTTTCCCGTTGGGGTCTCTGCAGCAGTCTGTTGAAATTTGATCTCAACCCCTCTGCTCCTCTCTGGGAGAGGAAAAGAGGAATTTGGAGTAGCTCCAAATTTATTTCATATAAAATGCACAAATCCACACTGTTGTCCCACTACAAGTCCAAGTCAAGTCTCTGAGCAAGAGTCCAAGTCATTTCAGCTGGAGTCCAAGTCAAGTCTCAAGTCTTTCTCCCTTCCTCCCCTCCCCCTACTTGTGTCTTCCAAAACAGGATGGAGTTGATTTGCTTGTTCTACCCATAATATCATTAAAATTATTCCACAGCTTGTCATACTTAACATTATCTATCACGTTTTCATAATACAACTTCCTCTTCCTTTTATTCAACTTAGTTACATAATTTCTTAGCTTGCGGTAATCTTGCCAATCTGATGTGTAGCTTGAGTCAATTGCCATTCTTTTCGCTTGATCTCTCTGTATCATACAATCTAATATTTCTGACTGTCCTTTTTTTCACAGGTGCATGTTTATCAATGACTTTCATCAATAGCTTGATCAAAGCTTCAAGTGTTTTGTCTGGATCATCTTTCATTAAAACACTTTGCCAGCTTATTTTTCTTACGTCCCCAATAAAGTGGTTTTCACAATAGTGTTTGTATGATCTCTTAAAGATGATCTTAGGTCCTGCTTTAGGCACCTTTGTCTTCCTCACTATTGCTACTAAGCTATGATCACAACAACCCACTGGTATAGATACGACTTTAGAACATTACTCTGCTGAATTAGTGAAGACATGATCGATACAAGATGAAAAATGTGTATGCTCACTTCACCGCCGCTTAGACAACTGTTTTGTGCGTAGCTATATTTTTTAAATGAGGCACCAGGTCTGCTTCCAAACTGACCCTGGAGGAGCAGCATTTAGCTTTAGGCCTGTTGTCCCTGAGTAGCAGAGAGTTGCTCTGTGTGTCTCTTTCCTCCTCTCCCCTATTTGTGTTTGTGTGCTTAATAGCTGGATGAAGCCAGGGGCCTGCACCATGAAGCAGGATTTGAGCTTATCGAGGTAACTTCGGGGTTAACCCTGGGTTTACCTACTCAGAGTTAACTCGGGGTTATCAGCCAAACTCAGGGTAGCAAACTCTGCCCGCCACACTGGAGTTAAACTAGTCCCCGTTAACTTAATCACATAAAAGGTGTGTTCGGCCTCGTAGACAGAGGTTTTCACAATGGTGCATGCTCCGTATTACTCCAGAGGAATGCACATTGGTAGTCTCAGGAAATTATAAATATGAAGACATGTTAACGGCTGAATCTAATATCGTGGCGGACGGCAAAGCCAGGACGGCTTGTTGGCATCGCATTGAGTAAATTTCATTATCTTCCCTGTGTTCTTATTGTAGTTCAAATATCTATTATGTATTTTATAGGCTCTTTTATGTGTAAAATGATTAAGATGTAAAGGTACAACTGCACATAAGGTCCATTGGAATAGAAAAAAAGGAGCCAGCGGAGAGGGGTAGGCTAATGGCATGGCAACACATCCCGGTTAACACCTATCCAACTTTTGTAGTACTGTTTAATCGGGACGTTGCTCCTGAAGTTACCTGGATAAGCCAGTTACCTCGCTTCGTAGTACAGGCCACTGGTGTGTGGGAGTCAGGAGACCAGCTGCATATCATCACCCCTGCCATGCATACCCTACTCAATATTTTCTTTCTATATTGTTTTTTTTTTAGAACCTGCTGCCAGGCTCCAGCCACCGCCTTCTCCCAGTAAGATATGAAGTGTATAACTTTAGTTCTCTACTCATCTCTAATCATCATTCATTCAGAATGATACACGATGTTAATCAGTTTGTATATTCAGATATTTGCTTGTTTCTTAAATAATGACACACTCTTCTGTCCAGCTTTCGTGGAACCATGGATTACAGTACCTTGGGGGTGAGTTTACTTGAACATGTGTGTGGTGACACTGTGCTGTGTGCGTTCTGCTGTTTAACACTTTCCATTATTACAAAAACAACAATAAGACTCAAAATATCAAACAGTTGTCAGAAAAAGGAATTGTGGTGATAAGGTGCTACACCTGGACAAATAGTTGACATAAATAAATGTGGAAATATATAAATATGACGTGTTGCAACAGAAGAGAGTGTTGTGTACATAAATATAAATTGACAATATAAAATATACAACAACAAAGATTAACAATTAAAAATAAATATGTGCAATGTTCCAGGTTTGTGCATGATATGAAATGAAATAATATTTACATGTGCAGAGATATTTGTATCATTTGAAAGGGGGGAGAGTCAGTGGGGGACCCGGGTCTTGTTGATGAGGCTGCAGACGGGAAGAAACTGTTTTTATGGTGAGAGGTTTTGGTCCTGATGGACCGCAGCCTCCTGCCAGAGGGGAGAGTCTGAAGCAGTTTGTGTCCGGGGTGGGAGGAGTCAGCTGCAATCTTTCCTGCTCGCCGTACAGGTCCAGAAGAGAAAGAAGATTGCAGCCAATCACCTTCTCTGCAGAGCGAATGATGCGCTGCAGCCTGCCCTTGTCCCTGGCGGTGGCAGCAGCGTACCAGATGGTGATGGAGGAGGTGAGGATGGACTCAATGATGGCGGTGTAGAAGTGAGGAGGGGGTTGAAGATGTGGTGGACTGAGGCTGAATCTGAGCGGAGGAGTCACAGGGGACGGTGTCAGATTGACTCTCAAAGCGGCAGTAGAACTGGTTCAGCTCATTTGCCTGGCAAGAATCGTTTATGGAGTGGAGGACTTTGGGTTTATACTTTGTGATCTATCTGAACCCCCTCCAGACAGAAGTGGCGTTGTTTGCAGAGAACTAGTTCTTTAGTCCCTCTGAGTCGTTTAGCTTCTCGCACCTCCTTGCTAAACCTGTACTTTAACGCCCTTCACCCGGCTGTGTCACCACTCCTAAACGCCTCCTCCTTTTCAAGCTTAGCTGTCTGAGTTTGGGTGTGAACCAGGGTTTGTCATTGTTATAACTCACCCTGGTGCGTGTTGGTATACATGTGTCCTCACAGAAGCTGATGTAGGACGTCACAGCCTCTGTAAACTCATCCAGATTGTTGGTAGCAGTCTTGAAAACATCCCAGTCAGTGCAGTCCAAACACGCCTGGAGGTCCTCAACAGCTTCACTGGTCCACTTCTTTGATGTCCTCACTACAGGTTAACAGAGCTTTAGTTTTTGCCTGTAAGCAAGAATCAGATGGACCATCACGTGATCAGTGTGTCCCAGTGTAGCGTGACCGCGTGATAGGCACTGCTAACTGTGGTGTAGCAGTGATCCAAAGTGTTCCCCTCTCTGGTTGGACACTTTATAAACTGTCTATATTTGGGGAGTTCTTGGCTGAGATTTCCCCTGTTAAAGTCACCAAGAACAATAACAAGGGAGTCCGGGTTTGTCTGCTCCACACAGTATCTGGTCGGACAGCATGCGCTGTGCGTCCTGGGGCGGAATGTAAACACCGACCAGAGTGAATGAAACAAACTCACGTGGGGAGTAAAACGGTTTACAGTTAATGATAAGAAATTCCACATCAGGAGAACAGTGCTGCTGAATCACTGTAATGTTGCTACACCAGCCATTGTTAATAGAAAAACAGACACCTCCACCTTTTGTTTTGCTAGAGAGTTCTGTGTCGCGGTCGCTCTGTACAGTCGGAAGCCTGCCAGCTGCAGCGTAGAGTCCGGTATCAGTTCAGACAGCCAGGTCTCTGTGAAACACAGAACAGAAGATGGATAAAAGTCTCAGTTTTTCCCCACCAGAAGCTGAAGTTTGTCCAGTTTGTTGCACAGTGAGCGCATGTTGGAGAGAAATATTACACTATTATAGTAGAACACCACTAAATGTTCAATTTCAATGCCATACACCAAAACAAGGTCGAGGGTGTGGTTAAAACAGTGAGTCGGTTCATGAACACTCTGACAGAAGCCGATGGAATCTAACAAAGAGATAAACGCAGTACTGAAGCTGTCATTCTCAACATCTACATGAATATTAAAATCCCCTACAATAATAACTTTGTCCGTTTTAAGGACTAAAGTTGACAAAAACTCAGATAAGAATTCAGAGTACGGGCCAGGTGCTCGGTACACTATAACAAAAAGAATTGGTTGCAGTGATTTCCAACTTGGGTGCGAAAGACTAAGAACAAGACTTTCAAATAAGACTCAATGTGTGTTTTTGTTTGTTTTGTTGTTCAGGTGAATATTTGGACAGCTGGTTAATGAGTGTGTGATTTCTAATGTTTAGTTTGTTTCTTGTTTGTTCATTTATTGTGTTGAGATCAATAAAAAATATCTGATTATATTTGATCTAAAGTGAAGTTTATGTTTTTACACAGAGACAGAGCGACTCTTGAGTGTGTGAATAAATATAAGCCTGAAAACGACAACATCAAACATCTCCGGTTTCTCCTGTACGGGCCTGTTGGATCTGGAAAGTCCAGCTTCATCAGCTCCGTCAGCAGCGTCCTACGAGGCAGAATGTGTATTCCTGCTACAGCCAATGCAGACAACTCTGACAAAAGTTTCACCAACAAAGTAAGACAGCTTTAGATTTGTGTCAATCAGCAGCAAAAATCTTCCTTAATAAACAATTGTGTTAAAATCTATGTACAGCTATAAAAGTGTCAAGAAACTTTTAACACAACAGCAGCTGTTAGAGAAATGATAGACAATCCACTGATGAGATCAACTTCATAGATTGTAAACGGCTCACTGTTTTTCTTTTGTTTATTTCATCAGGTGGTCTGGTTGAGGTTAAGACTAAGAACAAAAACCATTTCTAATCAGACAACCAGCAAATAAAACGATAATATAAGACTTGACAACCACAATTGAAAGAGAACCAGTAAAACATTTACAGGACAATAATAAAACTTTAAAACGAATCCAGCTTGGCAGCAGTTTGCAGGTCATTTAAAAGGTGCAGAGGACCTGAAATGTGAGAGGAGAGATGTGAGTTCTAACAGTAGAGCTTTATGCTGTGTTCACATACAACACAAATTTAATCGTCGCAGGAGTTTTATCGCTGGACAACTGCCGAGTGTTCACACACAACGTGATACCACGAATAAACACAACCTGCCATTAGTACAGCTGTATGAACCCAAAGTAAACCTTTTGATTAAATTACAATAATAAACGGACCAAACTGATGCAGAAATAACTACAACATGATGCCGATTTGTTAAACATATGAATTCGTGCTTTGGTAGGTTTGGATCGATCAGGGCTACGCTATGCTAACCTGTTCACAGTAAAGTACAATTACAGCTGGAATAAAGACACATATTTTCTGAACTCGCCAGGCTGTTCAGCTTCCTCGCTTTCTTTTCTCCCAGCAATGTCCAGTTTTGTCAGTTTTTTTTATATAAATATGAAGTCGTAGTCCAGCAGAGCTCTGTGTGCCGACCGACGCCAACAACAAAAGTGGAACCAGATGTGCACAGAAGCTGCTGAGAAGCTAATTAAATAAAAACAGTTAACTCTGAGCTCCTCCCGCGGGTAAACGGCATAGCTGTCAGAGTAGAATCCAGACCCACTATTGGTGTTTATTTGTCTGCTCCCTGTACACTTCCTCTGTCGGCCAGCGGTGTTTCACTCTCCCTCTCTGCCTGGTCCTCTCCACACAATGCTCTGAGGCCTCAGTGATGCCCGGACAATCTCACTGCTGATGGGCTTCCGCAACATAGTGTCAAAGGAATTTCTTGCTCAGTTTGAAAAATATGAACTCAAGCGAGCCAAATGCATCTTCCACACTGCCCTGAGGGAATTTTAATCTTTTTTTGCATTGACTTTGGATTGACGCTGGATTTGCTTTCAGTGTGAACACACCAGTAGACATGAAGAATTCTATCCAGCTCTGTGATTCAAACAACCAGGACTCATTCTGACGTCTGCAGATGATTCACTGTCACTAAAACAAGGTTTTTCTCTGTTACAGTATGAAACTCATCAGATCAGAACAGGAAACCCAAAGACGTATTATCCTTTCGTCTTCAATGACATCATGGGTCTGGAGGACTGGACTGGCTGTGGTGTTCATCCTGAAGACATCAAACTGGCCATGAAAGGACACGTGAAGGAGGGATACAGGGTACAGCTGTCACAGTAATATTAATTAATACACAGTGAAGGAAACATGACGCTGTTTCCTGTGAACACGATGAGGAAACGTTAACGTCTCTGACTCGTCATGAAATGCTGACACTGAATGTTTCACTAAAATGTTTCCTGACAACATGTTTTACTTGTTATCTGATCTACCAGCCGACATCAGCTGGTGACTTCAGCAGAATCAGGTTCAGGTTAGAGGAAGGTCCTGGTCTGGTTTCATACAGAACCAGTCTGCAGAGACACGACGTCTTTATTAAGACCTACAGTCTGACCTACGACCTCTTACTTCATCATTCACTCATCACCGCCTCTCTGTTCAGATTCATTCTTAGTTCTCACTCAGCCACAAACATCAACTACGTATCTCACATTCATAAAATATCCACCAGCTAGAATCCGTCATCAGAGCAATAAAACCTTGGATCAGGATAATAACAGGTGTAACATCCGGTACAGTAACTGGCATGTTAACCAGTCTGCTCTGGTGCTGATCTGGGACCGGCTCCGCTGTGTTGGGGCCCGGTTCATGTGTCAGTGCTGTCCTGGGTAGAAGAGCTGAGGGAAGCAGCTGTGAGGAGGAGGAGGAGGGAAGTTAGGAACATTTACCAAACCAGCCAGGTAGTCGTCATCTTTAAAGTCCTTTCGCCTGAAAACTGAAAATACAGTTTGAAACATTTCTGATAAAACATCAGTCTCACCTTTCAGTCACTTTGTTTTGTTCTTGTATGGGAGGACTCTGGTTACTCTCATCATACTTTGTGTTTTACATTGTTTTCCAGTTCAATCCTGTATCTCCACTGTCAGAGAAGGATCCAGGCTACAACCCAGACCCGTCTGCAGATGACAGAGCTCATGTTCTGGTTTGTGTGCTTTCTGCTAACACAGCAGAAATTAAGGCCTCAGTTCTGCAGAAGATGAAGGCCGTCAGAGAGACAGCCCATGACCTGGGTAAGACCTGAGATATAGAATGATAATATCCACAACAGAGGATCAGGTCTAGTCAAATGTGTGTTCAGTTAAAGTCTTGAACTTTCTATTGTAGTAGTTTACACAAGCTGTGTCACTACAACCTGCTGCTCTCTGTCAGGCTAACTGCTAAAATCCACTGAATCCCGCCGGGAATCCACTGACTCCGTCTACGGCTCGTCACGGCTGCGTCACGGTTTTGATGCGTCCACAGCCCGGCATCCACCGGAAGCGTGTCAGCAGCAGAGCGTGCAGCCTGCCCCGCGTTAATGACTTGTTATTAATTTGTCATTTTCGTGCTTCTACTACCGTCTTCACGGCTCTCTGTGACCCCGTTTCTTCCGTCAACTTCAGGCTGCATTTCCCACAGAGAGCATTTCAGAATCCGAGCGTTTCGCCTGCCTGACTTTGATGACATGTTTAGATTTTGTTGATTTGGTAACCAGTGTTTGGATTTTGTGCTTCAACTATGATTAAGTAGGCTACATAGATAAATGTCTTCCTTTTGTGTCCATTTTAACCGTGTTTATTGCTGTACGATCGTAAATGGTGTTTTATTTTGAAAAAATATCTGCTCTGTGCTGCTTGACGCGGCTAGCGGCGAAAATAGACATGCTGGGAGCGGAGAGCCGCTTCTGAGACGCGCTGCGGCCTCGTCTGGTGGACTCAAAAGCATTGACTATAACAGCTGGGATTAGCTAATGCATTAACGAGTTATTATGCCGTTATGCATGGCTCAGGGTGGGCGGCCATCTGCCTCCACTGGTTGGGGTGAAGGAGACAGAGAGAGAGAAAGAGAGAGAGAGAGACAGAGAGAGATTGAAACCACCTTTATTTACAACATACAGGTAAAACCAGTCTGTTACCACTAGCAAACTTTGTTACAAAATCTCAATTACGGGGAAAAAATAAAAAAAACACGAGACACAAAAAAGAAACAACAACAAACTGACTTAAAAAGTCAATAGTAAATCATCATTTTCATCAACTCTACATAACACTTCATTTATAGCCCAAGTATTCACGAACATTGGTAAGCACCCAACCAAAGTATAGTATGCAAACTCTATCCTGAGCCTTGATGCAACCAAACCCAAAACATGTTTACGACTGGTGACATACTTTGGCCCAAAAATAAACAATTGAGGAGATAAATCCTCACCTAAAGCTGATACCCATTGAGATAAAAAGGAGAACAAATTACCCAGCCGTTCACATTGCACAAAAAGATGAAAAACATTTTCGTTTTCAGAACAAAATAAACAATCCACCTCTACATTTGGATTGAGGTGCACCACGTGTCTGTTCGTAGCTATTGCACTGTGTACTATCCTCCATTGTAGATCACCAGTCCATTTATCAATGGGGCGTTTGTACAGTGACCGCCAGCTACCCCTGGGGGAAATGTCCACTCCAAAAAAATCTGTCCATTTAGATGAGTTCACTCCGGACAGAAGATGTATATTAGTCACTTTCACACAAGTCACATACAGAGCCTTTTTCCCAGCAGACTCAAAAGTATCCAGCTGAGGAGTTTTAAAAGACAATATAAGATTTTCCTCCTCATGCCATCCCCGTACATCAGCAGCTATCTTCAAGGAAGGAAATTCATAGTCACGTACAGCCATCCACTCTTTAACATGGTTGGAGTTATTAACAAACAGTATCTGATCATGATTCAGCTCTCCAAGCACCTCGTCAGTCATTTGTTTCAAAAATCGAGCAGATTTTATCCCAGTTCTCTCACTCAGGGTCTCCAAACTAACACTTAGAATATGTCCAAGTTTTACACATCCAGCAGTTATCAGTCGTGATGACACATTGACAGAGCACAAGTGTCTAGAAGGTAAAAAGGGATTCTGAAACAATGGCTCCTCCATCAGCCAAAAACCTGCATGTATTCCAGCAGGTCTTGAGACAGAGAAAACTTTCCAGGCTTCCATCACAGATCTGTAGAATGGAGTCAAACCTGTTAAAGTTGTTTCATTCAGATTCAATAAAAAGAGATGTTTATCAAGTCCCATGTTGCCTGCTTTCCTCAAAAGTGCAACTGCAGTGTTGGACCAAGCAATATCACCGTAATACAGCAGTCTCTGAGCAGCTTGAAGACAAAAGGCCATGAGTCTTGATCTGATGTTCACAAGACCTTGCCCCCCTTCTTGCACTGGCAAAAAAAGTACTGCTGATCGGACCCAATGCTGTCCTGACCAAAAAAAATTCACCAGCATCCTTTGAATGTCTTGAACTAGTCCAACGGGAGGCTGTAACACAATAAATTTATGCCACAGCGCAGAAGCGACCAAATTATTGGCAACTAAAACTCTCCCTCTATAGGATAGCTGGGGTAGCAACCAGTTCCATTTAGACAATCGGGTGCACACTCTCTCCAAAACTCCCTCCCAGTTTTTCTTCTGAAACTCTTCTGATCCCAAAAACACACCAAGCAATTTCAGCCCCTTTCTGTTCCAGTTTAAAGTACCTGGTAGTTGTGGGAGATTTTCAAAATGTCTTTGACCTGACCAAAAAGCTTCAGTCTTATCCCAGTTTACTTTAGCTGATGATGCCCCTTCATACAACTCAAGTGCTCTAGACAAAGCTTTTATATCATTATTATCATTAACAAAAACTGTTACATCGTCAGCATAAGCGGTAATTTTAGTTCTTAAATCTTGATGCATTGTGGGTATTGATAACCATTGATGAACCATTTAAAGTTTATCTTATATTAAAAAGTAAGGGCTCAATGGCGATACTGTACAATTGCCCCGATAGGGTGCAACCCTGTCTGATGCCCCTTGACACCACAATGGGTCGACTTAGGCCACCCCCCACCTTGACCATACAAGAAGCTCCAGTGTACAACAAACGTATCCACTTGATAAAATCCTGACCAAACCCGAATGCAACAAGTAGATTAAAATATAATTATGATCGACACGATCAAAAGCTTTCTCTTGGTCTAAAGCAATCAATCCAACTTCTGCATTAAACATTTTACAGATATCCAAGGTATCTCTTACTAAAAACAGGTTATCCATAATGGATCTTTTTGGAATGCAATAGGTTTGGTCTTGATGAATTATCAAATGTAAAAACTCCTTAAGCCTATTTGACAGACATTTAGACAAGATTTTATACTCTGTTGTTAATAAAGCAACAGGTCTCCAGTTCTTCAGCAGAGTCAAGTCTCCCTTTTTTGGTAGTAGGGACAACACAGCACGTTGACATGTGGCAGGTACAATGCCATCCTTATAGCTTTCACAGAACACTTCATAAAGGTCCATTCCAATGTATTTCCAGAACTGTTTATAAAAATCAGAAGTCAACCCATCAATCCCAAGACAGCGTCCAGAATTCAACTGTCCAACAGCAATAGTGAGCTCTTGAAAGGTAATTTGTGTGTCCAAAGCAGTCTTAGAACCAGAGTCTATTTGAGGAAGTCCTTGCAGAAGTTGTGCTGCACAACTAGAGTCACAATGCTCAGCTTTATAGAGAGAAGAATAAAAATCAACAGCATGACGGCGCATTTCTATAATGTCATTTGTAATCTTCCCATCTGGAAGACGTAAACATGTCATCTGCTTAGATTGCGACACTGAGCGTTCTAAATTAAAAAAGAAAGCACTTGGGGCATCCATTTCAGTGACCGATGTGAAGCGTGACCTCACCAAAGCTGCTTTCACCCTCTCATTCAAATAAACACTTAGCTGTTTCTTTTTCTGTTGCAAGTTATTGATACAAGCTGGGTCATTTCTTATAATCATTTCTGCCTCTATCGACTCTATATCTCTTTCAAGAGCTTGAATTGTTTCTCTTTGAGTAGTTGTAGAATATGCAGTGTATTGTTGACAGCATAATTTTATCTGAGTTTTTCCAACCTCCCACCATTGCTTTAGATTTTCAAAATCATTTTTCTTCCCCTTCCAATGATTCCAAAAAACCTCAAAATGTTTGGAAAACGAAGCATACCGCAACAGTTTGGCATTAAAATGCCAATAAGAAGATTTTTTGGGAATTTGTACCATATTTACTGAAATAAAAACCAGATGATGGTCAGAGAAACCTACCGGAGAATCAATCAATCAATAATCCTGTTATTAAAATTTTTTGAAGCATAAATTCTGTCTAAGCGAGCAGCACTATCTCTGTTGTCAGAAATTTTAACCCACGTATACTGTTTATCTGCTGGATGCTTAATTCTCCACATATCTAAAAGTTCAGCCTCTTTCACCAATCTTGATAAATAATTAGATGAAAGCAAGTGAGGCTCCACATTATTACGGTCAACATTGAAACATTCAGTACAATTCCAATCCCCACCAATAATAATGTCACCATCGCTAAAATCCTGCTTTAAGACATTAGCTAGCTTTATAAAAAAAACTGTAATCGCTCATTTCCTACATTCGGTGCATAAACATTTATAAAATAAATTTTCATCCCTTCAATAATAGTTTTTACAAGAAACAAGCGACCTTTTATAAATTCTTCAGTTTTTTCAATACTAACTTTTATACCTGGAGAAAAAAGAACAGCAATTCCAGCGCTCAAATTTGTGCCATGGCTAAGTACATGCTGACCTTTCCACCACATTCCCCACTCAACTTCATTATCCATATCGCTATGTGTTTCTTGCAATAGAATGACATGTAACTTTTTGTCTTGCATAATTTCAGACCCCAAAACTCGTTTGTGACTATCCCTCCCACCATTAATATTTAATGAACCCACCCTCAAAAGATCCATATATAAGTTTAGGGAGGAGAGAAAAAAGACAACAGCAGAAAAAAACAGAAGAGAACACCGCGTGATGCATGGCTAAACGTTTACAAAAAAGCTTTCATCCTCTTCTTTTTATCCCCCATTCTACTTTTTCTAATGACTGTAACATGTTTCTTTAAACGAAAACGTTTCTTTTCACTCAACTGATCAAGATTCACAGTCCTTTGAAGAACCGCCACTGACCTCTCAAATTTTCCTACATCAGCGAAAAATTCTTTAATGTTTACTTGTTTTCCAAATGTCTCATCAAGGAACCCATTAATTTCCTCTAATGTATATAAAGAGGGGTCTTTGGTAGACATCTTGAGAATCACCGTCAAGTCCACATACAGACCCTCCCTGGGAATCACATTCATAATCGAGAAGAGAAACATTTTCGTCAGATGCATTGTCATCATCTACTGCACTACCATCGTTACTGAAACACAACTCCCTTTTTCTTGTAGCCAACATAACAGACTCACACCTGCTTGGCCCTGCAATTTCCACACCATCATCTTGCTGCTCATCAGCATTGATATTTTGAACAGTATTTGCAATATTTTCATTTTGCTGACGTTCATACACATTAGTCACAGCATTCTCATGAATCAGAATCGCTCACCTCAGCTGGGCCTGCGTGTTCCTCTGGAGCCGCGCGCTCGCGCACCGCCGCATCTCCCTCTCCAGAGACAGTGGGCCCCTGCCTATCCTCTGGTGCGCGCTCTCTGTGTGGGCATACAAACCTTTTATGCCCTAAATCGCCACAATCGAAGAGAGAGGAGAGAGGGAGAGAGGGGGGAGAGAGAGAGAGAGCGAGAGAGAGGGAGAGAGAGACAGAGAGAGAGAGGGGAGGGGGAGGGGGGGGGAGAGAGAGAGAGACACAGAGAGAGACAGAGAGAGACAGACAGAGAGAGGAAGAGACATAGAGAGACAGAGAGAGAGAGAGACAAGAGACACAGAGAGAGAGAGACAGAGAGAGAGACAGAGAGAGAGGGAGAGAGAGAGGGAGAGAGAGAGGGAGAGACACAGAGAGAGAGAGACAGAGAGAGACACAGAGAGAGAGAGACAGAGAGAGCAGAAAGAGGGAGAGACACAGAAGAGAGACAGAGAGAGGGAGAGACACAGAGAGAGAGAACACAGAGAGACAGAGAGAGAGACACACAGAGAGACAGAGAGAGAGACAAGAGAGAGAGAGAGACAAAGAGACAGAGAGACAGAGAGAAGAGAGACAGAGAGAGAGAGAGAGAGACACAGAGAGAGAGACAGAGAGGAGAGAGACAGACAGAGCAGAGAGAGAGAGAGAGAGAGAGAGAGAGACACAGAGAGAGAACACAGAGAGAGAGAGACGAGAGAGAGAGACACAGAGAGACAGAGAGAGAGACAGAGACAGAGAGAGACAGAACAGAGACAGAGACAGAGACAGAGAGAGACACAGAGAGAGAGACAGAGAGAGAGACAGAGAGAGAAGACAGAGAGAGAACACAGAGAGACAGAGAGAGAGACAGAGACAGAGACAGAGAGAGAGACAGAAGAGAGAGACAGAGAGAGAGAGACACAGAGAGACATAGACAGAGAGAGAGACAGAGACAGAGACAGAGAGAGACACAGAGAGAGAGAGACAGAGAAGAGACAGAGAGAAGAGACACAGAGAGACAGAGAGAGAGACAGAGACAGAACAGAGAGAGATACCAGAGAAGAGAGACAGAGAGAGAGACACAGAGAGACAGAAGAGACAGAGAGAGGAGACACAGAGAGAGACACAGAGAGAGAGAGAGACAGGAGAGAGAGAGACAGAGACTTTTTTTTGACTTTTTAAAAACCACTTTAATAAAACATCACTGATTCACAAACATAGCAACACTCAATAAGTCAGAGAATCAAAACCGGTTGACATTTAGAAAAAAGAAAAACCTTCCACACGAATAAAAACATCAAATTAGCTGAAAACACGACTAAACTGACTTCTTCATCCACCACAGACAGATGACATCATCATAACACCACTGACGAACAAACACATCCAAGCTGTTCATCAGCTGATGGAACTTAAAATCCACTAACACTCTGGCTTTGACCAGAGAGGTGAACAGGGACTACGTCTCCACACAGCGCCGTCTTCTACCTGCTTCTTTCTACTCAAGTATGGACAGTTTGGCTTCTCCTAAAATAAAATTTAACAGTTGCCACTTGTTGCATGGTCTTCCTGTAACCTGCTCCAAAAACAAAAGCAGTGTTAGACCACACTTCATTAAAGAAGAAACAAGCACCCCAACACATTGAACAGTTCCCCAGTCTGCTGCACTCTAAAAAACAATGAACAACAGTTTTCCAGCAGCCCACAGAAAGGACAGCCGTCAGAGACAGAGGGATTAATCACAGAGATAAAAGAATTCACTGCAACAGCCCCATGTAATATTCTCCACTGTCAGTCACCTGTACGCTTCTTTAAAGGAAGTTTGTAAAAGACTCTCCAGTGGGCTTCACAGCGTTACTAACCCCCAGTTTCTCCCTCCACACTGTGTCACTTCTACCATTTAACTTGTTTTTACACAACACCTGTCAATCATTTTACCCGTCACCGTGTGCAGATCTGGGACCTTCTGATGCCTGACATCCAACAATAGACTAGAACAACAGTCAAGATTGGGTACCAGTCCCAACTCTGGAAAAGGGTCCTCTTCGTCCGGAGCTTCCTCACCTTTCCAGTACATCCTCAACAGCTCGTTATCCGCTGCTGTTAGTTTGTTAGTCCAACCATTCACAATGTTCCTCACGTGACGCACAGATTTTAGTCCAATCAGTGCAGCCACAGCCTCAGTGTTCATAAAACCAGGTCCAGCTACATCCACTATCCGTCTGAGAGTTGTAGCGCCAGCAGAACGGAGCGTGTGATGGAGGCCTGGTGTACCACTGTCCTGTATGTCCATTGTGGATCCACCGATCAGAGGCTCGTTCAGTAACCAGTACAGGGAGACTGACGGCTCCAACCGTCTCTTCTTAAAAAGGTGCCAGGCCTTAAAACTCCCTTATAAAAATCAGGCATACAGACAGATTTAAATAACCAACATCCATTAAAACAAAGCAGTGTCAAGTCCTAACCTGTCTGCTCTCCTTAAAGCTGCTTGCAAACTCTTTCCACACTGGGTATTTAAAACCAGTCAGATATCTCTGTGCAAACTGAATGGAAAAGTTGCCACTCTGCTTGCTAGGTGTACCAGCCTTGCCCCCCTGCTCTTTTTAAAAAAGCACACTCTGAGGTACCCAGTGTAACCTGTCCCAAAAAAAGTCACTAAAATGCTTGTAGTTTTGAGAGTAAGCCAGCAGGGGCTCCATACAAGCTAAACGATGCACAGTGCTGAAGCTACAAGTTGTTGATTACTAGAGTTCTTCCTCTAAACATCTGAGCAAGCAGCCCTTTCCACTTTTTCAACCTTCCTTTCATCGTCTCTATCATGCCCTCCCAGTTTCTTTTCACCATCTCCTTGCCAAGATAAACACATAGATACTTTATACCATCATTTCTCCATCCCAACCCCCCCGGCAGGACCGGAAGACCACCAAACCAGTTTCCACTGCTAGAGCTTCACTTTTTGTCCAATTCACTTTTGCAGCAGAGATAAGACCAAACTCAGACACAATATTTCCACAATATTAATTTCAGCTTGATTTCTGACCAGGAGCATGACATCATCAGCATAAGCAGATAAACGGTGGTGTGTTAAAACCTGGTAAAACCAAACCATGAATACAGGACCGGATTCTG